>NC_068937.1:18263423-18563423 GCF_016801865.2 Culex pipiens pallens
CACTCACTTGGAGAAGTGCGTCCGCCGCTTGTACATCTCGAGCATCTTCGGGTTCAGCTTCCCGTTCAGCTCGTCCATCCTGGCCAGTATCTTCTTGTTGCGCCGCGACTCGCGCCGTCCCCGCTCCTTGTCCTTATCCGGACCACCGCCCTTACCAGCGCAGCACCGATCACCGCCGGACTTGGACCGGTCTCTTGACACCGCGGAGGCTCGTCTGCCACTGGCCAGGAAAATCGAAACGCTCTTCATTATCATCGCCCCGCCGCGGGTGTTTAGCACCGTTGCCAGGCCACCTCCCTTGCCACCGGAATGGCCCTTGGAACCGCCGCCGGCGACTGCGACCGCGCCGATGGCCAACTTTTGGAACGACAGCTGGAGCTTGGTGGGGCCGGTGCTGCCACCGCCACCACCTCCTGGTGGAACCGAACGGGACCTGTTCATCGTCGTGGCCGCCGCTATGGTAACCCGAAGGTGCTGTGAAGTGATTTGTTGATTCTGGGGTTTGGACGGTTTTTCGGATCAGTTGGTCGCGGTGTTCTGAACCTGAAACAACAAGAATCGGAAGAAACGGAATCGACGTTATGGATATTTTAAGGATTAGCACGTGGTGGATTACATCGATTCAATGTCATGATGACAACAGTCCGTGAGTTTTATTTTGGATTTTTGCCAGACCATAATTTCAGGTAATAAGGAGGTTTTAATAACAAAAATAAAATTAATGAAACAATTCACAGTAGAAAATGATTGAAAAAAGTTTCATTTCAAAGTTGTTCCTAACTAAAACTTCATTTCATAGCCCTTAAAATGATTTTACTGAAACCTAGAAAATTAAAAAAAAACTTTTTTATTCGTTTTATTCGTCCCTTAAGGAATGGTGGGTTTCCTTTCAGCTTTGTTTTACATAAATTCATGTTAAAACTGATAGTTCTAATGAAAATGTTTTTAACAGGGTAATTTATGAGTTATATTATTTTTACGTATGAACAATTTTAATTCTCTTGTTGCTCTTGTTGTGACCAATAATTAAATTAGCTCAATAAAAGGCAGTTTTTGTTAACCAAAAAAAATAAAAAAATAGATTTTTCTTTAAAAATTATGTTTTGCATTCAATTTTGAACCGATTCATTTGGGAATGTGTTTTAAATTGATTTCAGTTGATTGCACTTACATTTCCATTAAAATTTGAACTTATTTGGTAACTTTTTTTTGCCCTCTGACTTTTCGGATCGGCACAAAAACTTTAAATAAAATTTGTAAAAGCCTTAAAAACATTTTTGATTATTTCCATAATTACATACTATGTAATGTTTAAAATATGTTTCAACTTTTTTTTCGTAAAATTACGATAACTCGTGATGATTAAGGAGTTTGTTATATATACTTATCAAAATTTTTGTTATTGTCTGTTCTGAAACTTTTTTGGTGCCTTCGGTATGCCAAAAGAAGCCATTTCATCATTAGTTTGTCCATTTAATTTTCCATACAAATTTAGCAGCTGTCCATACAAAAACGATGTATGAAAATTCAAAAATCTGTCTGTATCTTTTGAAGGAATTTTTCGATCAATTTGGTGTCTTCGGCAATGTTCGGTATGGATATGGACTACACTGAAAAAAAATGATGAACGGTAAAAAATTTTTTGGTGATTTTTTATTTCACTTTTTGTCACTATAACTTGATTTGCAAAAAAACACTATTTTTATTTTTATTTTTTTGATATGTTTTAGAGAACATAAAATGCCAACTTTTCAGAAATTTACAGGTTGTGCAAAAAATCTTTGACCAAGTTATAAATTTTTGAATCAATACTGATTTTTTCAAAAAATCGAAATATTGGTCGCAAAAATTTTTCAACTTCATTTTTCGATGTGAAATCAAATTTGCAGTACAGTACAGTACTTTAGTGAAATTTTGATAAAGTGCTCCGTTTTCAAGTTAAATCTATTTTAAGGTGACTTTTTTGAAAATAGTCGCAGTTTTTCATTTTTTTAAATTAGTGCACATGTTTGCCCAACTTTGAAAAAAACTTTTATGAAGAGCTGAGAAAATTCTCTATATTTTGCATTTTTGAACTTTGTTGATACGACCCTTAGTTGCTGAGATATTGCCATGCAAAGGTTTAAAAACAGGAAAATTGATGTTTTCTAAGTCCCACCCAAACAATACACCATTTCTAATGTCGATATCTCAGCAACTAATGGTCCAATTTTCAATGTTAAATATGAAACATTCGTGAAATTTTCCGATCTTTTCGAAAACAATATTTTTTTTCAAAATTTTAAATCAAGACTAACATTTTAAAAGGGCGTAATATTGAATGTTTGGCCCTTTTGAAATGTTAGTCTTGGTTTAAAAAATTTGAAAATCTTGTTTTCGAAAAGATCGGAAATTTGGCTTGTTCTACAGAAATGTACAGCACTATTTTTTTTTTAACGGAAATCTCACTTTTGGGAATATTTGGCAGAAAGAAGCGCACCGTGCAGACCAAACCGTAAGAAATTTCAGTTTTTCATACATTTTTTCGATTTTTCTTATACACACCTCATCTTTGAGTATCAATGGGTAAATTATGACCGATATAGAGTTATCTAAAGCCGATGTCACGCACACTAGCACACCATTTGTTTTGCTGGCCGGTACAAAATTTAACCTCAATCTTTTTCGTGTACGTACACGCAATACATGCGCACGTAGATAACTCTATTGCTCATATTTGGCCCAGAGTCCTTCAATAGCTCAAAGAACAATATTCAGCTTGTGGAGCGAAGTTTTGATTTTTTTATATGTTTAGGGGACAAAAACCCACAACTTTTGTGCCATAGATGGTCAAAAAATCTGCCGCCGAGTTATGAATTTTTGAAAAAATAGTGATTTTTGGAAAAAAATGAAATTTCATGCAAAAACAAATCTGACGTAATTTTTTAATGTAAAATTGAATTTCCAATCGAAAAATACTTTACAGATTTTTTGATAAAAGGCTCTGTTTTCAAGATATAGCCACCAAAAGTTTGATTTTAGGGAATTTTTTGCAGTTTTTCGATTTTTAAAAATAGTGACCGAGAGTGACCATTTCTGATTTTTTTTTTAAAGTTCAGAAAATTTGCTATTAAATTGTCTAAGAGACATTGAAGATTGGACCTCGGGTCCGCTTTAAGAAAAAGAAACACGAAAATTGAAGTTTTTTAAGTCTCACCCAAACATCCAACCATTTTCTAATGTCGATATCTCAGCAACATTCGTGAAATTTTCAATCTTTTAGAAAAAAATATTTTGAAAATTTTTAAACCAGGACTAATATTTTAAAAGGGCAAAACATTGAATTTTACGCCCATTTAAAATGTTGGTCTTGATTTAATTATTTTCAAAATATTTTTTTCCAAAAATCGGAAAATTTCACGAATGTTTCACGTTTTAACATTGAAAATCGGACCATTAGTTGCTGAGATATCGACATTTGAAAATGGTTGGCTGTTTGGGTGAGACTTAAAAAACTTAAATTTTCTTAGCAACCCGAGGTCCAATCTTCAATGTCTCTCAGACAATTTTATAGCAAATTTTCTGAACTTTTCAAAAAAAATATTTTCAGAAATGGTCACTCTTGGTCACTATTTTTAAAAATCGAAAAACTGCAAATATTTCGCTATATTCAAACTTTCGGTGACTATATCTTGAAAACAGAGCCTTTTATCAAACAATCTGTTAAGTACTTTTTGATTGGAAATTCAATTTTACATCAAAAATTACGTCAGATTTGTTTTTGCATAAAATTTCGATTTTTTTCAAAAATCACTATTTTTTCAAAAATACATAACGCAGCGGCAGATTTTTTTACCATGTTTCTCTATGGCTCAAAAGTTGCGGGTTTTTGTCCCCTAAAACATTTAAAAGAAATCCCGAAAATAAAAAAAATACGTATTTTGGGAATTTGAGTTTTAGTGAATAAAATGTTAATTGAAAAATCGGCAATTTTGTTTTTGCCGTGTAACTATTTTTTTCTCAATAGTCCTCAACAATACCTACAACTTTGCCGAAGACCCCAAATTGATCAGAAAATTCACTCAAAAGTTACAGCTGTTTGAATATTTACGTACCATTTTTGTATGGACAGCAGCCAAAATTGTATGGAGACTTGTATGGGTGAACCAATGACACAAAATAGCTTCTTTGGTCATAGGGAAGGCCCCAAAAAATTTAAGTCAAATAAAAAAATACAAAAAATAAAAATGATCGAAATCGGCCGATTTCGTAGAGAGTTGCTCATACTGTGCAAAATATCTAAAAATTCTTGATTTTGTTTTTCTTGATGTTTTATGTCAAGATTTTTCATTGTCTTATATTTCATCGTTGAGCTTAAGTGTTACTCCTAAGCTACTCTAAAGGAGCTATTACACGACGGCACACAAACAAACAAACTCGCAATTTTTGACAGTTTGCCAGTTTGCATGTTTGTACGAACGTCAGCCTGCATACATTTTGCGTTGTTTGCGAGTTTGCCACAAACTGTCAAACACGAAAAAGTGCGGATTAGTTTGTTTGTTTGCGGTAGTGTAATGGCTCCTTAAGGTGATTTAGAATTTTTCAATCCAAGGGAGCGTTCTTTTATTACGTAACGCAGTAGGGGGGGAGGGGGGGTCGGAGGCCGTGTTACGCTCCATACAAAATTTTTAAAATTTGTATGGAAATTTTGTTACGAGGGGGGGGGGGGTCTAGAAGTCCGATTTTACGCGTTACGTAATAAAAGAACGCTCCCCAAGATGGCGGCCAAATTGAGGTTCTTATATGTTGAAAAAATGCATCAATTACTTTCTGAGACAATCAACAATAAAATTCGACTAAAACGGGGACGCAGAGTTCAAATTTGATTTAAAAAAATATTTTATGTTTATCATTTGATTATCCGAAGTCCCACACAAACCTTCAGATAATCCCCCCTTTTTAATTCTAAATGGGTAATTCTCTACCAACTCACACGAAATCAGGAAAAAATGCCCCGACACCTCTTCGATTTGCGTGAAACTTTGTTCTAAGGGGTAACTTTTGTCCCTGATCACGAATCCGAGGTCCGTTTTTTGATATCTCGTGACGGAGGGGCGGTACGACCCCTTCCATTTTTGAACATGTGAAAAAAGATGTGTTTTTCAAAAAAATGCAGCCTAAAACGGTGAAGAGATAGAAATTCCGAAAAAAACGTATTTTTCATCGAAAAAAACACTAAAAAAGTTTTAAAAATTCTCCCATTTTCCGTTATTCGACTGTAAAATTTTTTGGACCATGTCATTTTATGGGAAATTTAATGTACTTTTCGAATCATTTTTTCATTTAGAACAAAAATTTTCATTTTAAAATTTCGTGTTTTTTCTAACTTTGCAGGGTTATTTTTTAGAGTGTAACAATGTTCTACAAAGTTGTAGAGCGAAAATAATTTTCCGTATTTTTTTTGTTTTTTTTTTGTAATTTATTTTTTTTGTCAGTAATTTTTGAAAAACTTAAAACTGACAATAATTATACATAAAACTTGTTGTGCTTACTTATATCATTATTTGAATATGTAAAGTCAAACCAAACCGAACCATACGAACATTGACTGTTTGTCAGTTCAGAAGTCAAAACCAACGACGACGACGACGTCGCGACGCTGCACAGCGCACGTCACGTTCGATCGATGAATAGAGTGCTCGAAATTTTGAGGTGCTCACGGTTGCATACTGTAAGGCGTTTTCCATTCAATTTCGTTGCTCGATGTTTCAAGCATTGAAAAATAGCACCGGAAGTTGAATTCGTTTCACGTCCATCCGTCAAGGTTTCAAGCTCGAACTTTTTGTAACACTCACCTATGAAAAGTGTTTTAGAACTCCCAAAAATACACACCAGGCACCAGTAACCAGCAGAACAAACACAACTTGCTTATCACTGTTGAACGATCTATTATGTTGCGTTTCACGTATTGTTCCTATTCTTCAGACACAAAAGACTTCAAAGCTCACGTCAGGGGAAAAAAAGGAAGTTTGCACTTTTGTACGTGACCTACACACACAGACCGTGAGTTTGCACTAAACTCCGAAGGTCCTGGCGTGGCCCTTGGACCCTCACTGATTGGACAGGACTTTTTTTGGCCCCAGGAAATGCACTTTTCTTCAATCGGAAATGAAGTAATGCCAAATCGAAAAGTTCACGCAAAAAAACTCTAGTTTTGACTGGATTCAGGTTTATTTTTATCCCTATTATTGATATAAACAAACTAACGATTGGGCTCTCTCTTTCTCTCTTGTTGTGGTCGTTGGTTTTCTTGAATTTAAGGACCGACGGAGGGGACGAGACTGACAGTGACGCACGTGGCAGGTGCCACGTGGGTGGTGGATGAGGAGGTTACCCGATTGACGAAGGAAGTGAAATTCGAACCGAGAGCCAAACAAACTGGGGAAGTTACTTTGGGAGGTTTATGGTTCTTAGAGAGAACAATATATAGTTTCTGAAAAATTGAAGTACAAAAGATAAAATTGAATGTCTAAAACAAAATGAAAAAACAAAAATTCTCATATTAATTTTTCAGAGCAGTTTATTTTAAATTAGCAAATTTTCTTATTAATAATTAATCATCATTTTTATTAAAAAAAATTATATCAATTAGGTTAATAATAAACATGTTGGCTATTTAGATTCAAAAATCATGATTTCGATTCTGCTGGCTCTTTTTACGAAAATTGCTAGTTTTCCTATTTAGTTAGCATAAGAGAGCACAGAGGCATTGATTTATTGCAATCTAATTATTTGAAATTTATGAATTTAAAAATAATATTTTTAATGTAAATATTAAAAAAAAAACAAAAAGACATAATTTAAATTTTTATGCAAAATTTGCTAAATGCTTTGAGCATTATGAATTTATTGTCATTATCATCATAAATTTAACGCTGATGCTGATCTAAGGTCCCAATATTAAATTAAAAAAAGCAGAATATTTTTCCGAAAATATTGGACGATGGTGAACAAAAACTTTAATGAAATGATATTTATTTCAATCATATACTATTTTCATGCCATCCACAGTCCAGACTCGATTATCCGAAGGCCTCAGAAAATTGCAGTTCACATGATCGAAACTTCGAATAATCGATTCACGAATAAAAAATTATTTTGGTTGATTTATTTTAGACTGTCGAGCTTAAGTTTGACCCCTAAACTGCGCTAAAGTGATTTGGAATTTTCAAATCCAAAATGCCGACCAATATAGCGGTGACGAAATATTGAAAAAATGCATTCTTTTATTTAATAGGCAATCAACTATCCAAATTTGACTAAAATGGGATTGCAGAATTCGATGTTAAAATAAAATTAAATAAAAAAAAACTTTTTGTTTTTGATTTGACTATCCGAAGAGCAACTCTCTACGAAATCGGCCGGTTTCAACCATTTTTATTTTTTGTATTTTTTTATTTGACTTAAACTTTGTGGGGGCCTTCCCTATGACCAAATAAACTATTTTGTGTGATTGGTTCATCCAAATAAGTCTCCATACAATTTTGGCTGCGTACGTATATATTCGAAAATCTGTAACTTTTGAAGGAATTTTTTGATCAATTTGGTGTCTTCGGTAAAGTTGTAGGTATTGTTAAGGACTATTTAGAAAAAAACTATTTAAAAAAAATGGGCATAATATTCAAAGTTTGGCCCTTTTAAAATGTTAGTCTTGATTTAATTTTTTTCAAAATATTTTTTTCGAGAAGATCGGAAAATTTCACGAATGTTTCATGTATGAACATTGAAAATCGGACCATTAATTGCTGAGATATCGTCATTAGAAAATGGTGGGCTGTTTGGGTGAGACTTAGAAAACTTCAATTTTCGTGTTTATTTTTCTTTAAGCCGCTGTATCTCAGCAACCAGAGGTCCAATCTTCAATGTCTCTTAGACAATTTTATAGCAAATTTTCTGAACTTTTCAAAAAAAATATTTTTAGAAACGGTCACTCATGGTCACTATTTTTAAAAATTGAAAAACTGCAAATATTTCGCTAAAATCAAACTTTCGGTGGCTATATCTTGAAAACGGAGCCCTTTATCAAAAAATCTGTAAAGTGTTTTTCGATTGCAAATTTAATTTTGCATAAAAAAATGAGGTCAAAAAAATTTTATGTATGAAATTTCGATTTTTTCTAAAAATCACCAGTTTTTCAAAAAATCATAACTCGGCGGCAGATTTTTTGACCATGTTTCTCTATAGCTCAAAAGTTGCGGATTTTAGTCCCCTAAAACATATCAAAAAATCTCGAAAATCAAAAAATACGTATTTTGGGAATTTGAGTTTTTGTGAAAAAAAAAATATTAAAAAATCGGGAAATTTTTTTTCCGTGTACCTATTTTTTTCTAAATAGTCCTTAACAATACCTACAACTTTACCGAAGACACCAAATTGATCAAAAAATTCCTTCAAAAGTTACAGATTTTCGAATATATACGTACCATTTTTGTATGAACAGCTGCCAAATTTGTATGGAAATTTATATGGACAAACTAATGATGCAAAATGGCTTCTTTGGTCATAGGGAAGGCCCCCACAAAGTTTGAGCCAAATCAAAAAATACAAAAAATAAAAATGGTCGAAATCGGCCGGTTTTGTAGAGAATTGCTCAAATGGGATTGCAGAACTCGAATTTGATGTATAAATAAAATCAAATAAAAAAAACTTTTTGTTCGTGATTTGACTATCCGAAGTCCCATACAAACCTTCGGATAATCTTCGGAAAATCGAGTCTGTACTGCATTAAAATCTTATTGACGATCATAACATTTTAAACCAGGGGTGCCCAAAGTTTTTGAATGGCGGGCCAAATTTGAAGCTCGTATGAATTTGTGGGCCAAATGTGGAAATTTATTTAAAAAAAATGAAATTACGCTATTTTCATCTACATATAAAGCAAAAAAAATACATCATTTATTTTTTTGCAAATTTAAGTGATTGTTGTCTATTTTCGTCATTCCATAAATAATTAAATTCAGTAAAAAATATCTTAATTTTTCTAAATAAAATAGTTTGAAACGGTTGGTGTTATATTATTTTTGATAAAGTGTAAATTATGATACACTCAACCCCCGGTGGTTGGTCACAGTCACAGGGACGAACTGTCACTTTTTACACGGCGCTCACGCACAATTTCAAAACAAACGTTTGTTAGTGTGTGTGAACTCCGTGTAAAAGGGGTGTCAAACAAAAAAAGTGTACCCGTTCGTTTGACAACAGTTGGTGTCAAACCAACGGGGTTTGAGTGTAATTCTTTGTAAAGGGAATGTTCAACCATCAATATGGAATCCATAATTTTTTGCTATATATAAAAGCACCTTAAAAAAATCCAAAAATTTAATAAATAATTATTTTTTTATTAATATTATAAAAATTTCATACCTATTTTTATATCAATTCATGCAATCATTAAAAAATACATAAAGTGGTCACTTGAAAAAAACAATATAAAGTCAAACATTGAAAAAAATTTAATGAAAAAAAAAATTTGATAGGCATATTTTTTATTTCAAATATGCATCATTACATTCAAAAGTATCTACAAAAAATGATATAAATAGTTGTAATATTTGAAATAACGCTATCTGACATTTTTTTTTATTCAAGAAGGTGCTTGTCCTACTGAAATTTTCATAGATGAAATGAAGGCTTGCTTACTTTTTCAAAAGGTCCTATGTACATAGGAAACTCATGAAACATTGGTTGTTTTCAAACAAAAAAGTACTCTTGAAAGTATCTGTTTGATGCTTTCAAATTCAAAAAGGAATTTTGCAATATTACTTTTATTTTTTGTTCACTTATTGCTTAAGGGACCATTCATAAACCACGTGGACACTTTTTTGGTAATCTCGAACCCCCCCCCCCTCTCGTGGACAATTGTCCATACAAAAAAAAATCTTTTTTGTATGGAGCATGGACAATCGCCATACCCCCCCCCCCCCCCCCCTAAAGTGTCCACGTGGTTTATGGATGGTCCCTTATGAATTTTCAAAAATATATTGTTATAAGTTATAAGTTTTAAATTTGAAATAGAATCATATTTTTAAAGAAATGATGGAACATACAAAATTTGTAGAATAAGTTATTGTTTTTTTAAATTTAATTTTGAATTCTACAGTCATCCCTCATATTCGGAACAGTTTACAGATCGGACAATGTTCAAAAAATCATAGCAAATCGATAATTGAACTTAATGATTCGCTTTTACCTTCATTCGAAAGCTTTTCTTGCGATCTTTCGAATGCTGTATCGAACAACTGCAAATTTTAACTTTTATATGAAGTTTTTGAAGAACAACTTTGACCCTCGAAATCCACAAATTCGGAACACTTTTTTCTTACGGATGCAAACAAACTTTGGATCTCTCCATGAGTACATATTTTCGACAAAATAATGACTTCACGCACTGAAACGTACGAAATTCAATCTTAGTTATGATTTATGAATGGTCTGATAATTTTTTTGTGAAAATGTCAGTTAAATTCAGGTGTTCCACAATTGTGGGAGGCACAATAACATCCCACAATCATGGAACAGGCAATTTCGAGGCAGTGTTTTGCTGCTCGGAATGAAATCGTCTTGAAATGTAGTTTTTGTTTAAAAAGTACTACTTTTACTAAAGAAATTGCAAGAGAATGTCCAAATGAAGGTCCTAAAAATAGTAGGGTCGCCAGAAAAGATGCATTTGGCATGCTATTGACAAATTATAATTTTTTTTTTTTTTTTTTTTTTTGACAAATTATCACAAAAGTGTTCCAAATTTGTGGGTGTTCCGAATATGTGGGATGACTGTACCAGTCGAAGTCAAATGTTGAGAAGAAAAAAAAACTGAATTCATGCATTTTTTTGTTTGTATTAAACAAAGAATAATTAACAATATTTGTATAAGCATAGCATATTAAAAGCCTTAAGGGACCATACATAAACCGGGTGGACACTTTTGAAAAATGAAGGCAAAAAGTATCACAAAATTTGTTGTACTGCTGTCAGAAATTTTCGAAATATCATTGAACTTATGAAAAATAAACCTTAAGTTGTGCGTCTATTTTCGGTCTGTGGTCTTAAAATTCAAAATTTGCTGAAAATAACGAAAGTGCCTTTTTTGATAAAAAAAATAAACGTTTTCAATAGTTCACAATCGATTGTACAAGTTTTTTTTTCCATAAAAAAATTCAAAGTTAAGTCTTTTTATTGTTCTTTGATTTTTTATTAAAATTTGCACGAGGGTTATTGCAAGCTTCAAAAGTTTTCAAAATATCTAAAAAATTATGAAACAGGTTATTCTAGAGTTATATTTATTTTTCGATCTATCTTCTCTTTTTCTCAATTCGTTTAAAGAAGAAAAACAACGAAACACGACGAATAATTGTGTTTTTGTCCAATTAGGGGAAATATACCCATTTTAATCACTCTAAGCCGTTCGACCAATTCTCATCACTTTTGCCGTTTTCCGCTATTAAATAAATATTTTCAGATGTATCAATAATGGAGAGTTACTTGCTCACTTCTATTTGAGCTATTCATTACTTTGGAACAGTCAAAAACACTTTATAAAAGCTGTAATTCATGGTCAAAGTGCTGATAAGCCAATAATAGAAATAGGCTGAGAAAGGGTATAGTTCCCCTGTATAAGGGGGAAAAGTAAAGTCGAAAACTTTCTATTAAAATTTGTATTGACCTACTTAACTTCCAAAAAACATCTTACTTTTGGCTTTAATTAACCAAACTTAATTGTTACTGAATACAGATAAAAAAAGTTTATAAACAGTAAAATTAACCTTAATGATGGTATCCCGCATCCATCCATCCTCTTAATTTAAAAAAAAAAAGTTTTTTCTGCGCTTCAAATTGTGTCTTAAAATTCAAAGATTGGATACAATTTTAAACAAGCTATCACAACGTTTAATCGTCATAATTTGGCTTAGTGATTTTTCACGTGAAAAATTGGCAAATTTCACGGGGACCTTAATTTTAAAACACAAAATTTTACTGCTTAAATAAATCAGAAAATCTCAGGTTAAAATTATAGAAACTACTTTTGATGCTTTATTTTATATTATTTTTCAATAAACTAAAAAAAATCTTCACTAAATTTGAACGTGACGCAAAAATAAACTATTTCTTATTTTCAAAAAAAGTTTCCACGTGGTCTGTGGATGGGCTTAGTAAAACTATTCAATCAGACTATTAAAAAAACTAAATTAAAAATCAATAGGCAAAAATAATTTGAGCTACAACGAAATATACAAAATATTATTCAATATCAGATCAAAAAACAAAAAAAAGTGGTATTTTTTAACTTTCACAGGATTTATCCACCCAATTATTCAAATTTCGTGAAAATTAAACAAGACTCAGAAAAAATCTGAAATGTTCCTAAAATGTGATTTTAACACCTAAACTATCAAACTCGAGAAAAAAATATTTAAATGAAAATTCTCTTTTTTTTCTCGAGATTGGAAGTTTAGGAGCTAAAGATCAAAAAACTACTTACTCACTATAAATAAAGCTTGATTTTTTGTATTTTTTTCAAAACACTCCTCTCAAATAAAAAAGGTATAAAATTGATATGCGAATGAAAATCTATCTAAATTTTGTTAATTCCTTACAAAACTACTAAATTATCTTTGTGATAACTTGATGCTTCCAAAAATATGTGTTTTGGTTAACTGATTGTTGTAACAATTTAATGTAAATGTATATTTGCTAACAAGTCTTCAATTGGTTCATATCACGCTTTTCAATTGACATCTAATAATATTTTCATAAAAAGTCTTAGTGGATGAAAATTTTCTATGTAATTATTTCAAAGAATTTATTTGAGAAAATTGATGAATTTCACGGGTTTTCACGGAAATCTCCATCCCTAGTCATAATTTTTGTTAGTGAAATAGTGAAAAAAAAAACAGAATTAAAAAAAACACACACACACTTGATGCTGGAAAAATTCAGCTTCCTTAACTTATCTGACGCTTACTAATCCATTCTTTATGCAAATCCGCAACAATATTTGGCATCAAAACAATAAACACCGCCCGAGTGATTTATTCCAACCCGCAGGGATAAACAACAAAAGGTGTTTGAATCCAAATGCAAAGGCTTGAGCAGGTGTATGTGTTATGCTTTTTATACGCTGTTTTAGGTGTTGATCGTAAAACAAATCTAATTTACATTCAAATCCAAACCAAAAAGAGCCCACACAAGGTCATCACTGCGACGCCCGGGTAATTTATTGCCGTTTGACAATTTCAGCGTAGCAAATTTTCTGACAGTTGTTTCAGGCATCGCCACGCTGCCGTTGCAAAACTGACGTCTGAGTGTCAAAATCATAACCCGAAACAACTTCTAAGTCCAGCAAGCCGCAGGTGGTCACAGTTTGGGTTGTAAAACGGCGAGTCGCAAAACAATGCTGCAAAATTAAGTCACAAGAGCTAAACAATCACATAACGAGCCGTTTAAGCGACGTAATCTGGGGCCCCATTATTGCGGGGTGACTATTTTTTTGCTACAAACATAACTGGGAAACTAAACTGTCAGCGATGGTAAGAGGAGAGGGGCAAAAAAAACCCCGCGATTTTAGACACAATGTCTTGAAAGTAAAAGTTTAGGTTAGGTTTGTCGCGAGATTGCGCCACAACAATGCACAGTCAAACAACAATGGCCTTTAAAGTAGAGAAAATTATTTTCTCATAGGTGTTAAAAAAGTTTAATTTTAGCTCAGGGCTGTACGCGTGACACAAGCAACTGATTAAGCCGCTTGACGCACGCAGTGCGATACCATCGCAAATAAGTTCTTTTATTTGACAGATGTACCGTTGGAAAACGTCAAACGTGAAACAATAGCGGGTGACAAAGCCCCGCAGGGGCAAAAAAAAGTCCATTATTCTAACACTACTCACTTTGATCTAGCAGTCCGTGAAGCAGATCAAAGCGATTTTCCCTGGCAGCGTCAACGCCAGCTGCGATTGTCATTCTCGCGTTGTTGTTGTTGCTTCCTTCTGGTTGCAACATCGTCCACCACCACCAATGCAGCGCTTTTTTTTTTCTTTTGTTGACAAAATTTTCATTCATCAGTTTTTGCGCACTGTTTTGCTTGGTGATTGTTGCGAATGAAGCGTTTGAGTATGTATTGGTGTGTTGTTGCGCTAGGTTATGCTGCGGCGCGGAGTTCATTTGCGAGATTTTGTTTGTTTGTTTGAAACATGGTGAGACCAAAACAAATGTGTGCGCATGACTTCTGCGGCGAGCGCTGTGTGACAGGTTGTAGGAGAGTACGTGTGTGTTTGACAGTTGAGCGAAAAGGTGGTTTGTTGTGGGACTCGGGAGTCATTCATTTGATGAGAATTTTCGTGAGGAAAATTCACCCACAGTGGATGAATTTTTAGTTCAATTGCAAACATTTTTAATATAAACGTTTTTTTATTAGTTTTTTATAACGGGAAATTTTTAAAGTTAAATGTTGTTTTCAAATTTCATGCACAATTTCAAAATATTGTTCAAAACATCAAAAGTTGGCAAAATAACGAAGAGTTCTAGCGTATTTTTTTTTTTTTGAAAAAAGTCATATGCAGGTTGATTCAAAATTTACTTTAGAATTAATATAAAATGTCTTGAATTAAAATTAATGGCACAATTTTTTATTTTGTTTAAATGCCAAAAGGCGAAATCGACAGAAAAAGGGAAAACAAAAATTTTGTGGATTTTTAAAATCAGTTTTTTAACGCTTAGTTATAAAGGTCAAGCTTGATAAAAAAGTGGATGAAATTATTTTCATTTGAAAAGTTGGAGGATTTTATTTTATTTTTATTTTCAGACAAAAAATTTTAAAATGTATAATTTTCATTTCAAATTTTGAAAAAAATTGAAAATATTGGATAAAAGTATAACAAATATATAAAAAAATACAAAACTTTTTTTTTTTCTTTAAAAAATAAAACTTTTGACAAATTTTCAGATTTTTTTTTAAATTTAAATGACGAAAGGCAAAATTGATCTAAAATGGGAAAACAAAAGCTGTAGAATTTTTTTCTACAAGTTTTTTTTTAATTTGGATCTGATAAAAAAGAACTTAAAGGTAACAGTCGATAGCTGAATTAAAAATAACATGATTGGAAGTAAAGATTTAAAGATTTAAAGATTTAAAGATTTAAAGATTTAAAGATTTAAAGATTTAAAGATTTAAAGATTTAAAGATTTAAAGATTTAAAGATTTAAAGATTTAAAGATTTAAAGATTTAAAGATTTAAAGATTTAAAGATTTAAAGATTTAAAGATTTAAAGATTTAAAGATTTAAAGATTTAAAGATTTAAAGATTTAAAGATTTAAAGATTTAAAGATTTAAAGATTTAAAGATTTAAAGATTTAAAGATTTAAAGATTTAAAGATTTAAAGATTTAAAGATTTAAAGATTTAAAGATTTAAAGATTTAAAGATTTAAAGATTTAAAGATTTAAAGATTTAAAGATTTAAAGATTTAAAGATTTAAAGATTTAAAGATTTAAAGATTTAAAGATTTAAAGATTTAAAGATTTAAAGATTTAAAGATTTAAAGATTTAAAGATTTAAAGATTTAAAGATTTAAAGATTTAAAGATTTAAAGATTTAAAGATTTAAAGATTTAAAGATTTAAAGATTTAAAGATTTAAAGATTTAAAGATTTAAAGATTTAAAGATTTAAAGATTTAAAGATTTAAAGATTTAAAGATTTAAAGATTTAAAGATTTAAAGATTTAAAGATTTAAAGATTTAAAGATTTAAAGATTTAAAGATTTAAAGATTTAAAGATTTAAAGATTTAAAGATTTAAAGATTTAAAGATTTAAAGATTTAAAGATTTAAAGATTTAAAGATTTAAAGATTTAAAGATTTAAAGATTTAAAGATTTAAAGATTTAAAGATTTAAAGATTTAAAGATTTAAAGATTTAAAGATTTAAAGATTTAAAGATTTAAAGATTTAAAGATTTAAAGATTTAAAGATTTAAAGATTTAAAGATTTAAAGATTTAAAGATTTAAAGATTTAAAGATTTAAAGATTTAAAGATTTAAAGATTTAAAGATTTAAAGATTTAAAGATTTAAAGATTTAAAGATTTAAAGATTTAAAGATTTAAAGATTTAAAGATTTAAAGATTTAAAGATTTAAAGATTTAAAGATTTAAAGATTTAAAGATTTAAAGATTTAAAGATTTAAAGATTTAAAGATTTAAAGATTTAAAGATTTAAAGATTTAAAGATTTAAAGATTTAAAGATTAAAGATTTAAAGATTTAAAGATTTAAAGATTTAAAGATTTAAAGATTTAAAGATTTAAAGATTTAAAGATTTAAAGATTTAAAGATTTAAAGATTTAAAGATTTAAAGATTTAAAGATTTAAAGATTTAAAGATTTAAAGATTTAAAGATTTAAAGATTTAAAGATTTAAAGATTTAAAGATTTAAAGATTTAAAGATTTAAAGATTTAAAGATTTAAAGATTTAAAGATTTAAAGATTTAAAGATTTAAAGATTTAAAGATTTAAAGATTTAAAGATTTAAAGATTTAAAGATTTAAAGATTTAAAGATTTAAAGATTTAAAGATTTAAAGATTTAAAGATTTAAAGATTTAAAGATTTAAAGATTTAAAGATTTAAAGATTTAAAGATTTAAAGATTTAAAGATTTAAAGATTTAAAAGATTTGATGGTTAAAAGATTTGGATTTAAAGTCAAAAAGATTTTCTTTGATGTTCACTAAATTTTCAGATTTGCAGATTTGTTGATTTAAGGGTTTGAAGTTATAGACAGCAATACAAAATATATAATTCATTCAAATATTTTGCGGACTTTTTTTTAAGGGTAGTCAAAAAAAAAGATCAAATTTTCCTGGAACTGAAAAAAACTAATTTAAAGCTTCTGATTTATGAAAAAACCTTCAATCTGAAATTTTTGTCATTTAGATTTTTGCATCTCAAGAATTTTTGGGTAAAATAGTAAAAAAATCTCAAATAACCTTATATTTTCAATGAAAATAAATGCTCAAATTTTCACTATTTGAAAAACGAGAATCAAACTACATTGAATTTTGTATCGATTTTTACTACATTAGAGTTAACGATATTTTGTTAAAAAATAGAATTTTGCTCAAAAAAATGCAAGTACAGTTAAAATTTAAACGCAATTTCATCCGCTCAAATCCAAATGAAAAATAATTAAATTAATGTATTTTCAAAAAATAAGGTTACTAAAAAAATGTTATTTTATTAGGCAAAAAAATAATCCAAAGCCTTGAAAATCTTTTTAGTTTCTGGTGTTTGCTGATATTATTTTTTTTTATAATTTGATTAAATACGGAATGAAAAATAGTATATTTCTCTAAACATTTTAAATCTAGACCAAATTACCTACCAATATTACATATTATAGAAATTTGGGCAAATTGCCATTTTTTTGAAAATTTGAGTATTTTACACAAAAAAAAAATCCAATTTTACGATTTTTTTTTTTGAATAAGTTCATTTCAAAGAAGCAAAAGCTATTTTTCTTTCAAGTTTTTGTTTCCCTTGCCCCTTCTAAAATTTCAATAAATTGAAAAATCATTGAAAATATTTGTAAAATCAATTGTAAACTATAAGAATAAATTTATATAACTTATTAATCAAGAAATCATCACATGATACTTTCCTGTCAATTTGATTTGAATGTAGAATCATGATTTTTTATTTTGAAATAATCATTCCAGAAAAAAACTAGAAATTGAATAAAAATATTTAATGTTGGTTCATACATGAATGAAATTCTGACCAAAATAAATCACACAATCATCCCACAGTGCTCACCACTCACCATTCCTTCACTCTCACCTGTAAATGACCCTCTTCTCACGCCTCACGCTTCGCACCTGTTCACCAACGCAAATGAACCCAGTTTCCTCTCACCTTTGCGTGCATTTAAATCTCCCCCCTCATCTTCCATGTATTTGTGCCATCTTCCGCAAACACAACCTTCCGCTCTCCGAGAGCGCACGCTCTCTCGCTCTCTCTCGATAACCGTTGTTTGGCGAGCTACCTTTTCCGACCAGCAAGGTGGTCGCATGCTTGGATCGCCGCGAGAGAGGGAAAAAGTCAAAACCTTTTGCGGAGTCAGTCCGCGTCCAAACGTCGTCGAAGGTTCACGTCATTTTCGTGCTCTCGCGTGATTGATTCCTCTAAGGTGGTTGAAGAAGTGCAGCGAGAACACAAATACAGCACTGTTTGAGAGCGCTCAACTGTGTGTGCAAGCGAATCTAAAACTATTCGAAAAAAGGGCTTTGTTGTTGTCTTAATCGAATCAAGATTAAGAGAATGGCGTGTAATGTGAGGTGAGGCAAGTCTAGGAGGATGATTCAACGGGAACATCGAGCAAGCAGTGTTACCGGATGTGTTGGTCATTAATACGCAGTAGATGCTTCTAAAGCTGGTCTAGAGGCATCAACTAGAGGAAGAGTCAGAACCACCATTGTTGGATACGGATATGCTTCAGGCTGCTTCTACCGCACAGAACATTGTGCAAAATTGTCTTGGAAAGAGGCAAAGGGTGCTGCTGCCGCTGTATTGGTGGAAGAGCAAGAAATCAACCATCGACCACTAGTGAGGAGAAGCCAGGAGGGCGCGAAGGAGAGTGTGCAACATAGCAGAACATACACGCTGGAACGAGTTTATTGACATTTTTGTTTGCGCAAATGCTCGCGCAAAAGTCAAATCGTCGCGGTGTTGTTGTTTTGTTGGGAAAGTTATAGTTTTATGAGCTTGTCGTGACGGGTGCTTCTGAAATCTGATCAATACCGTGGCAAAAGTGGCAGCTGGGGAACCAAAATAAAACCCACGAAAGGTGCGCAGAAAAGAAAGGCAAAAAAAGAAGATAAAAATCGACCAAAATAAATGCTGACAGTTCACGCGATGCTGGGAGAAATTGCATAAAGTTGTAAGCAAAAATAAAAGAGGAAAAATCATCGAGAGAAAGAGAGAGGGGAAAAAACAAAAGCAGCGCCAACAATACAATTAAAGTGAGGTGATTTAATTGTTGTGGAGAAGCCGTCGGAGAAGAAGTCATTGACATTTGGTGCGAATTTCGATCGGTAAGTCGCTGTCGACTTTTTTAATTTTTTTTTTTTTTTGAGGGGGTGACGGCACGAGCCTCGAACTCGCGACGTTCGAGTCCGGCTTTGTTCTACGGTCAATCGATTGCGCGATGAGTTGGGGGCTTGAACTTGGAATGCTTCCCCGGGCTTCAGGGTTCTAGGCTGGTTGAGGAAGGTGACGGGGAAGCCGTAAAAGCGTTTCCCCTCGATATCGATGGCCGGTGGCTAGGTGACAAATTGAAGGTGATTGTTTCGCAGGGAATTAGGGAAGTGAGCTTTAGTATAATGGGACATAAGCCGATGCCGGCTGGGGTATTGATCCAGGATTTGAAAAATTTGAGTCAGTTTGTATTGAAAATAAAGCGATAAAACTCAAAAATCCTAGAACTTAAGTCAGTAAAAGGGTCTCCAATTTTTCGGAGTTGAGATTCACCTAGGAAACGGAAATATAATTTTGAAAAATAAGTTATATTGGTCCTAAAAGTATTTTTAAATAACCAGATAATCATTTAAAAAATAAAAAATTATTCATTACGGTCATGAAACATTTCGGAAATTGTGTTGACTCGATTTTCCGAAGCTTCGATTACCCGAAGTTCAAATAATTGAATCCAAAAATATTCTTAGTTTATGACTTTTTGACTTTTGACAAATTCGTGTCCTGCGACCCAATTTTTCTAAAATTTGAAGTATTTATTGCCTGTTAGGAGCCATCCAAAAACCACGCGGACACTTTTTGAGCTCGTTCCATCGTAATTTTTTTCAGCTTTGTTTATGAGCGTTTATTTACGTTATTCATCAAAACCTATCTGACGGTATTGCATTTTCTCAATATTTGATCATCGCCATTTTGGCCGCCAACTTGGATTAAAAATTTGTAAATTACAACGTTGTAAACGATAAAATTATCGAGGTTCGATAACGATAACAATAGCTCTATCGTTATCGTTATTCCGATTATTCTTTCGGCAATAATTTTGTTTTAATTTTAAAATTGACTAAATCCAACAAAATTATCAAGTTTCTTCAAAGTAAATATTTTTTTATAATATGGTAAGTTTCAAAGTATAAATACTAAAAAAATAACAAAATACCTTGTATTCTCAAAAATACTCAAATTTTTAGAATTCGCCATATTGGGTATCAAACAATACGAAATTTTGCATTTATTTTAACTGTTTTATAGTTTTATGAATAAAATACTCAAATTTTCACAAAATATAGTATTTTCTCGAAATAATAATTCGAAAATAATTCGCAATATAAGTATCAAAAGATTCGAAATTTTAAATGTATTTTAACTGAGAGATTTTTGCAGAAATTCTAAAATTTTCACAAAATACCGTATTTTCTCGAAAATACTGTTGTTCAACGATTCGAAATGTTGCATGTATTTTAACTGTTTTAGAGTTGTTTGAATGAAAAAGCAGGTAAAATTTCAAATCGTTCGGTACCCATATTGCAAATTATAAAAATTTGAGTATTTTCGAGAAAATCCGGTATTTTGTAAAAAAAATATTTATTTAAAAAAAAACACTCTTTACAGTTCAAATACATACAAAATTTCAAATCGCTTTATACCCATTTTGCGAATGATAAAAAATTAAGTATTTACATGAAAATACGATATTTTGTGAAAATTTTAGTATAAGTCAAAATACAAACAGGTAAAATTTCAAGTTGCGAATTATAAAAATTTTAGTATTTTCGAGAAAATACGGTATTACGTAAAAAATGAGTATTTCAATTACAAAAAACTCTATAACAATTAAAATAGGGGAAAGTGGGGCAAGTGTAACAAGCTAAGGAAATGATCGTTGTAACCCATCAAAAACGTTAAAAATCTGTCGGATTTTTTAATTATCATCTTATTTCAGGTCTTGACTAAGACTTTGATAGAACAAGTTTAAAAAAAAATCCTGTTTTTAATGCAAAAAAATGATTAAAAAAAAAATGATTTTCCGTACGTTCTACTCAACTAGTGGGGCAAGACGAACAACCCGTTGGGGCAAGAGGAACAATGCATGAAAAAACATGTTAATTTGCTAACAATTGAACTGTTATCACTTAGATACATCAGATTAGGATGTATTTGAAACATTTCTTTCATTTTTAGATTAAATAATAGTATGTTACTAAAAATTTGATCGCTTTTACGAAAAAAAAAAATTACTTTGATGAAAAAAGGGAAATTTTCATAATATCACTATATTTTGCATGGAAATTTTTTTTAACAATTGTTTACCAGTTTTTAAGAACGTTTATGTATTTATTTTCCAATAAAATATGTTGTTGCAGCAATTCGTATTTTTTTCCATACTAAAAATGCATATGGTACACTTGCCCCACCTGAACAAGATTTTTTTTAAACTCTCAACAAAAATAACCAAAAGTTAAATCATACTTTAAAATAGGTGCAAGTCATTGGTAGGGACACTCTAGGATCTAGGATCTAGGAAAAAATGCATTTTGATAAAATGAGCCTTAAAACGAACCCTAAGCATTATTTTGTACTTTCCAAATATTATAAGAAAACAAAGGGTTTGAAAAAAACTTCATTAAATCTTATGCTCCGTGGCGTTTACGTCGTATTGGCGGTTATGTGGTAGTAGAATAAGCTAATTGCATTGTTAGCAACAATTCCTCATACTGGAAATAATCAAAATTGTAAAAATTACGGCCGTACGAGCGATTGTTCCTCTTGCCCCATATGGTCGTCTTGCCCCACCTTCCCCTACATACAAAATATTAAATCGCTTTATACTAATATTGCGAGAAAATACGGTATTTTGTGAAAATTTTAGCATTTCAATTATAAAACTCTAAAACAGTTAAAATACATACAAAATTTCGAATCGTTTATACAAACTTTAGTATTTTCGAGAAAATATGGTAGATAATAAAAATAGTATTTCATTCAAAAAACTCTAAAACAGTGAAAATGCATGCAAATTATAAAAATTTTTGTGCTTTAAAAAAATCGGTATTTTATGATTTGTTTTTGTATTTATACTTTGAAAATACTTATTTTATCAACAAAAAAAAATTACTGAGAGGGAGCTTTGAAATTCAACATTATTTGGTTGGTTTTAGTCATTTTCAGAAATACAACAATTATAAGTTATCGTCGATCTGGACTTTGACTTAATTTGACAGTAGGTAATAATTTTTCATTACTAAAATGTAATTTCCAAAAATGCGTTTTTTTTAGATTTCTTGATTGTTTTTTTGAACCATATAAAAGTGAAATAAATTCCTGAAAAGTAAAATATATGTAATAAAAAAAGATATTTTGATAAAAAAAATTCAGGCTCAGGAAAAGTACTTTTTTTATAAGGTGTACCGTTTTTTAGTTAAAGCTAGTTCATATGTGTAAATTTCTGATTTTTTTAAAATAAATTCGATGAATAAACATCCTAAAAAAGAGCTGTTTTGTACTTTTGAGTATGTATTATCTTTTTTTTAATGTTTTGATTTATTAAAAAATGCAATTTTTACAAAATAAATAAAATAAAAGCAATCCACTGACACGATAAATTGATTGAAATATATTTGTATAAGAATTTTTGAGATTCAACAAAAAAAGTCACCAACGGCGCCCGCCATGTCAGTTTGTAGATCTAGAGGGGATCAAATTCAACTCGAAAATTTGGTTAGTTGAATATTGCTTCTTTTTTTAAGTAAAATAAATACATAAAATAATTTGTTAAAAATGTGATATTCACCAGAAACTGATGAAAATTTCACGAGTTTCTGATGTTAAATGTCACATTTTTGAAACATTATCTGTCACTATTCTTAGATGTAATATTACCATTTTTTTACAATGTGTATTTAGTCGCCTCCTAATTTCTGTTTATTTTTTACTGTAATTAACCCGGGGTTCGCAACCGAATGTCTCTTTTTCATTAAAAAATCTATTCGATTGAGCAGTCAATTTAATAAAAATTGTTGTATTTCTTTCATTGTTAAAACTTATTTCAACTAATCCACTGTCGACACTAATAAAATCACCTTTTAAGTTCGTTTCACTTAACTCACTATTTTCCTTACACAATAATAAACCATTTCACATTAGCGCCCTGGCCCTTTCCCAACTTTGTGTACGAGTGAACGCTCAACGATTCAACTCAACCGGGTCAAAGTCGTGAGTGCAATCACGCGCGCGCCAATCTTTCATTACCAAGAGCAATCCCATCTAAATTGTTGTTTTATCATTTGCGTTTGCCCTCTCCCTCTCACTCTCTCACTCACTCTCACATTCACACGCCATTTCGTGCGTCGGTCTCACAGTATCCACACGATATCATATCGGTATCGCACCATTACCTTGATGTGAGATATCAAAGTCAACGTCAAATCGTGGAATTTTTCATTAAAAAGCGAGCGTGGGTGGGTGGGTTGAGGAGTTGTTTTGATTGTGCATTTGTTTTCCCTCTTCATTTTTTTTGAAAGCAGCAGCAAAATCAAGAAGCCATTAAGTGCTTCTGGAAACGCTTTTGCGGTGCTGTATGTGTACCTTTTGAAAATAAACAAGAAAACCGAGCGAAGAAAACAACAAAAGCCGTGTGCCTTGCCTTTCGGAAAAAAGATAAACACGCATTTTAATTATGGGAGTCTAACCCTCTCTGTCTCCCTCCCACCCACGTGTTAGTGTAAACTGATTTCAGCGGCGCTGCTCATTTCTCACCTGACTGGTGCCAAACAACAACAACAAAAACAAAAACAAGAAAGAAATTAAAAGCCACCCTCACTACCTCACCTCTTCACTCTCCTCTTCCAAATTGAAATCGAAACTGATAGTGAGAGTGATGCAGTGCACACAACAACCACTTGAACAATAGAATGATGACTGGTGAGGTGTTGGTGGAGGAGGAGGATAGGATAGAGAAACGAAAATGAAGAAAAATATAATATTCAATTGACTGTAGGGGAAGGTGGGGCAAGACGACCATATGGGGCAAGAGGAACAATTGCTCGTACGGCAGTAATTTTTACAATTTTGATTATTTCCAGTATGAGGAATTGTTGCTGGCAATGCAATTAGCTGATTCTACTACCACATAACCGCCAAAACGACGTAAACGCCACGGGGCATAAGATTTAGTGAAGTTTTTTCAAAACCTTTGTTTTCTTATAATATTTGGAAAGTGCAAAATAAGGCTTAGGATTCGTTTGAAGGCACATTTTATCAAAATGCTATTTTTCCTAGATCAGTAGTGTCCCTACCAATGACATGCACCTATTACGAAGTATGATTTAACTTTTGGTTATTTTTGTTGAGAGCTTTTAAAAAATCTTGTTCAGGTGGGGCAAGTGTACCATATGGATTTTTAGTATGGAAAAAAATACGAATTGCTGCAACAACATATTTTATTGGGAAATAAATACTTGATAGTACTTAAAAATTGATAAACAATTGTTAAAAAAAAATGTCCATACAAAATATAGTGATATTATGAAAATTTACTATTAATCATCTATGTAATATTTTTTTCAGATTTCAGATTTTTAACTTTTTAATGGGTTATAACGAGCATTTCCTTAGCTTGTTACACTTGCCCCACTTTCCCCTATTTTACCCGCATTGTTTGACGAGTCTTTGACGTTTAGTGCCGGTTTAATGTCAGTGCAGTGCTGATTGTGGGCATTTTTGTTCCCAGACGTGGCGACGCCTTTAATTTATTTTATATTTTAGAAAAAAATAATAATAAGACTTTGGGTTGAATTAAACGAATTAAGAGACACTTTCGTATATTTGGCGGCTAAATTTCGATTCGATTGATGTAAATTTACTTGCCCACTTCCTTCTGGTTTTTCACTTGATTTAACCCTTTTCTGCTCATTTAATCTTTTATTAAATCTCATGGTGTAAATTGTAAAACTGTGGTCATTTCAAGCATTTTGATTATTCTAAAGTAATAAATAGCTTAAAAAAAGTGAACAGACAACTCTCCATTGTTAATATATCTGAAAATGTACTTTGAATAGCGGAAAACGTCAAAAGTGATGAGAATAGGTAGAAACGCTTGGTGTGATGAAAATTTGTATATTTCTACTAGTATTTATTTTTAAACATTTATTTTGATTAAAGTGTATTGTTTAATTGTTTTTTAATGAGATATTAACGTCCGTTTGTCTGTTGTAGGGATCTATTAGTTTGGCATCAACTTGCTGCTTGTTCCTAAACTTGCCAACTATCTAACTACCGGATAAACTTAATAACATGAATTTAACTACCACTCTCATATTAATTTTATTTGTTTAAATTTGCTATAATTTGACAAATTTGCTATAATTTGTAAAATATGCTATAATTTGTAAAATTTGCTATAATTGGTAAAATTTGCTATAATTTGTAAAATTTGCTATAATTTGTAAAATTTGCTATAATTTGTAAAATTTGCTATACTTTCTAAAATTTGCTATAATTTCTAAAATTGGCTATAATATGAAAATATTTATAATTTGTTAAATTTCAAAAAAAATTAAAATCTGTAAAAATTTTAAAAATTTAAACTCTTATCAGAAAAAGTGTTACAGAACCAGTCCATGCGTCGTTTGACAGCTCCTCTCATTCAGCGGTCATCTCAACCAATCTCAACCCTTGGCGGTGATGCACCTCAAAGTCCGTCCGCAGTTGGCCATGACCGCCAAGAGCCGGTCCGAGCGTGTCGTGGAACGAGGAACTCCTTTTACGGGGTGTCGTAGAGGTTATGTGCTATAATATGCTGGGCCATTGGCGTCTGTCGCCAGTGTTCCCACTAGCCTAAGCCATCGGCTAGGCTAGGTTCATTTTTCTGGTTCAGGTTCACTCCACACGTCGGCAAGCATCGTCCGCTCAGGCTCAACGAGCGCCGTGAGCCATGGTTCATTTGGTTCAAACCAGGCGAGGCTAGCCAAAATGAACCATTGGCTTGAACCAGGCTTGAACCTGATCAAAGAATGTTAGGCTAAACGGCGAGCTCTGTTACACCATGATACTGTTCAACCCTAAATCTACTACTGCGTAACAGTGTTACATCGTAACAGTGTTACATCGTAACAGTGTTACACTGTAACAGTTTTACACCGTAACAGTGTTACACCGTAACAGTGTTACACCGTAACAGTGTTACACCGTAACGGTGTTACACCGTAACAGTGTTACACCGTAACCGTAACAGTGTTACACCGTAACAGTGTTACACTGTAACAGTTTTACACCGTAACAGTGTTACACCGTAACAGTGTTACACCGTAACAGTGTTACACCGTAACGGTGTTACACCGTAACAGTGTTACACCGTAACCGTAACAGTGTTACACCGTAACCGTAACAGTGTTACACCGTAACCGTAACAGTGTTACACCGTAACAGTGTTACACCGTAACAGTGTTACACATTAACAGTGTTACACATTAACAGTGTTACACATTAACAGTGTTACACCGTAACAGTGTTACACCGTAACAGTGTTACACCGTAACAGTGTTACACCGTAACAGTGTTACACCGTAACAGTGTTACACCGTAACAGTGTTACACCGTAACAGTGTTACACCGTAACAGTGTTACACCGTAACAGTGTTACACCGTAACAGTGTTACACCGTAACAGTGTTACACCGTAACAGTGTTACACCGTAACAGTGTTACACCGTAACAGTGTTACACCGTAACAGTGTTACACCGTAACAGTGTTACACCGTAACAGTGTTACACCGTAACAGTGTTACACCGTAACAGTGTTACACCGTAACAGTTCTACACCGTAACGGTGTTACACCGTAACAGTTTTACACTGTTACGGTGTAACACTGTTACGGTGTAACACTGTTACATCATTATATTTGTTACACGGTAGCATTGTTGCACCTTAACACTTATGCGTAGTCATGGTTTTCATTAGCCGGGTTAGCCTGGCTTAAGCCATGGTTCATGGTTCACCGAACCAGGATTGAACCAAAAAAAGAAGGCTTAAGCCGAACCAATTTTATTGGTGAACCTAGCCTAACCGGTTCATTTGGGAACTCTGTCTGTCGCTCGCAGTTTGTAGGGCAAGTTGCGTGCGGCGTGTCTTTTTTTTTTGCAGAGTTGTGAAGGTGAACGCAGCCAAATCTGCACCCGAGCATTGGCCGACTGCCATCATTATGGCTGGGCTACTAAATCAGGAAGCTTCGGTAGGGTGACCGCGTCAAATTAACGCTTGCGGTGCTGTCAAAGTGACAGCTGTCAAATAGAATCGTTTTGACCTTGTAGAAACTGTCAAAACAAATTTAAAAGTTTGGTATTCTTTCGAGAATGAACCACCCTAATCGCACCACCAACACGAAATCGAAACCTGTCACGTGCGCGTCGCGCAGTCTGCGACGCGCGCTCGATTATCATTTTTGTTGCGATAATGATAAAGTGGTATCAACCGGGCTCAAGAACAGGAGTAGCAAAAATAAACAGTGTGTGCCAAGGCCCCCTCGGTGTTATTGAAATCGCAAACGCCGCGGCAAAGCCTTGGATCATGTTTACGGATATCGTATAACGAGCTCTACAACACATGTGACAGTGCCAATTTTGGTGAAACGAGCAATATCGTAACAAATAAAAAAACGGCGAGAGAATCAATTTGCGATTGGCGCTTGGCAGCGAGTTCTGACTGGTTTTATACACATTGTTGTTGTTTGGATCATTGCCCTTATGGGAGGAAAAAGGACGCATTTGAATGTCAAGGTTGTTTGTGCTCGATGAACCCGCTAATGAGATGGCTTCATGTTATTAAGTTTATCCGGTAGTTGAGCAGTTGGCAAGTTTAGCATCAAGCAACTAGATGATGCCAAATTAATAGCTCCCCACAACAGACAAACAGACGTGGATCTCTCTTAAAAATCAACAATTTAACAATAAATTTAAATGATCAAAACTCACTGAGTCAATTTTACAAATTTTAGAAAATTTCAAAAATCTTAGTAAATTCTACAAACCATAGCAACTTGTATCATATCTTAGAAAATTTTAGTAAATTTTACCAAACCTTAGCATATCTTAGCAAATTAGAGCAAATTATAGCGGATTTTACAAATTTAAGCAAATTTATGCAAATTAAAGCAAATTTAAGCAAATTTTGGAAAATTTTAGCAAATTTTGGCAAATTTTTGCAAATTTTGGCAAATTTTGGCAAATTTTACAAATTTTATCAAATTTTACAAATTTGTGCAAATTTTCGCAAATTTTGCAAATTCAAACCAATTTTGCTAATTTCGCAAATTTCAGCTAATTTTACAAATAATAGCAAATTGTACATTTTTGGCAAATTTCAAAAATTTTAGCAAATTTTACAAATTTAAACAAATTTAAGCACATTTTACCAAATTTTGCAAACATTGCAAATTTTTAAAATTTTTAAAATTTTGCAATTTTTTGGAAATTGTTAAAATAATAGCAAAATTACAAATTTAAGCTAATTTTAGCAAATTTAAAAAAGTAAATTTTAGAAAATTTGGCAAATTTTAGCAAATTTTGGCAAATTTGACAAATTTAACAAATTTAAGTAAATTTTACAAATTTAAGCAAATTTTAGCAAATTTTAGAAAATTTTAACAAATGTTATCAAATTTTACCAAATTTGGCAAATTTTAGCAAATTATACAAATAATAGCGAATTTTACATTTTTTGGCAATTTTTTAAAAAATAGTAAATTTAAGCAAATATAGGTAAATAAAAAGTCTGACTGAAAAAAAATAAAAATAAAAATAAAATTACAACTACAAATTTTAAAAATTTAAGCAAATTTTAGCAAATTCAAGAGCAATTTTTTTGGCAAATTTTAGCAAATTTAAGCAAAATCAAGCAAAATTAAGCAAATTTTAAGAAAGTTTTTGTAAATTTTATTAAATTTGAGTGTTGAGTAAACCTTAACATATCTTAGCAAATTTTAGCAAATTTCAGCAATTAAAAGTAAATTCTAGCGAATTTTACAAATTTAAGCAAACTTAAGCAAATTTCATCAAATTTCAGCAAATTTTAGCAAATTTTGGCAAATTTTACAAATTTTATCAAATTTCAGCAATTAAAAGTAAATTCTAGCGAATTTTACAAATTTAAGCAAACTTTAGCAAATTTCAGCAAATTTCAGCAAATTTTAGCAAATTTTGGCAAATTTAGCAAATTTTAGAAAATTTTAATAAATTTTGCAAATTTAAGCAAATTGTACAAATAATAGCAAATTTTACATTTTTTGGCAAATTTTACCAATTTAAGCAAATTTTGCAAATTTAAGCAAATTGTACAAATAATAGCAAATTGTACAAATAATAGAAAATTTTACATTTTTGGCAAATTTCAAACATTTCAGCAAATTTTACAAATTTAAGCTTTTTTTTTACCAATTTTCGCAAATTTTTGAAAAATTTCAAATTTTGCAAATTTTTGGGAATTGTTCAAATAATAATAAATTTTATAAATTTAAGCAATTTTTAGCAAATTTAACAAAACTTTAGCAAATTTTGGCAAATTTCACAAATTTTAGTAAATTTTACAAATTTAAGAAAATTTTAGCAAATTATAGAAAATTTTAGCAAATGTTAGCAAATTTTACCAAATTTTGCATGTTTTAGCAAATTGTACAAATAATAGCAAACTTCAATAAATTTAGTAAATTTAAGCAAACAAATAAAAAGTCAGACTAACATGATACCGTTGCCAAATAAAATTACAATTACAATTACAAATTTGAGCGAGTTGTGGCGCTATAACCACGGTAAATAGTGTCAAGGGCATTCGTGGAAATACAATGTCCCATCCCAGAGGGTCCCGGAGTACCAAACCTTCTTTGCGTGGTGCTCCCAACGAATACAACCAAATCTCGGAGCGTATGGTGGTGTGTCCCCACGCTTCTTCCTCCCCTGTCGACTCAGAATTGTGTTGTTGTTCGAACACTTAGTGCTCAAACTCAACCCAATTACGAGTCATCTCTGCGATATGGCTTTACGCAGTAGGCCTGGCCGCTTTAACGCTTGTGATGTTTCAATGCATTCCGATGCAATGGCGCACTACAAATGTTAATAAATGACAAGAAGAGTGCTAGGCGTCATCTAAACTAAGGCACTCTCCAGGATCCCTTCGAAAGATTGGCTGCGCTAGGTTTTGATTAGATTAAATTAGATTAGATTAGAATTACAACTACAAATTTTACAAATTTAAGCAATTTTTAGCCAAATTTAACAAATTTTTGGCAATTATTTACAAATTTGGTCAAGCTGTCTTCTTTTTCGTCAAAGTTGTGAAAGTTGTTGAATATTGCTCTATGGCAAAACAAATTTTTATGCAATGAAAACACTCCGATTGCCATTTAATATGTACGTTATTCTGAAAATACTCCTCGTAACAGCTGTCACTACTGCCTTGCTCTTCAAAACAAAACAAAAACAACACCGGAGTATCGATTTCGAATTGGAACCAACTCTGAAAAAAAAAATCAAACCGGAAAGACGGCACATGCGACGGCGACTTCCGGTCAGCTTGACGGCAGAGTTGGTGGCTTGCTTTTTCCTCTCTGCTTTCAATTTATTAGATTTTTAATCAGCTGACAGATAAAATTGTTATGACTGCAGGAAATTGACCGTTTGAGAGCGCGCGACAACATCGTTAAGGTTGACCTGAAATTAGGTTGATCGTCCGGGCGAGATTGCCTTGAGATTGAAGGTTTTTGAGCTGAATTTTGATTTTGAAGTGGAAGATTGTTAATTAGTTTGATGATACCTGATTTAATCAACTCAGAATCAAATTCTGAGCAAATGTGCTTGTGTGTGTGATGGAATGTTATTCGAAATTTGTCTCTCAATTATCTTGGAACTTTCTGGGCCTATTTTAGCCGGGTTGGTGTCATTCGATCCGACTTGGGATCCCATAAGTCCCTATTGAAAATTGTAACGTTACGCGAAATACTTCAAAAGTTATGCTTGAAATGATTTTGGCAAATTGCGGGAAGATTGCAAAGAATTTTCATTGATTTTCACATTTTTGAAGCAAAATCTCAGATATTTTTAAGAAAATTTGAATATTTCGTCCAGATATGATGTCTGCTTTAGGATAATTCCCACTTGACAAATGCCTACTTAGTGAGTCGCATCACATCTTCCAAGCAAGATATCATAGGGGCTCGGAACAACTTTATTTGCAAATCCATCCGATCAGCAAACTTTGCGAAAGTGGTGTGACCTCTGGGACCTGGGCACTCATTTACCAGTTGAACGATGTGATCTCTGAGGAAAAGTGAAAGAGTGAGACCTTTTGACAGACATCAATTTTTATTAGTATTTATTTGACTTACACGGAAAAAAATCTTCGAGAAATTTTCAAAGATTTTTTCTTTTGTTTACATTTCTATAAAAATAAAAAAAATAACAAATCAATTTGAAAATCTTATTAAATTTTTCAACTGTGATCACAATTTTCCTAGAAATGCCACCAAGAGAAGCAAAAAAAAAACCGACGTGAAAAATTTGCGCCAGCCAGCATCCACAACCATGGTGGCAATCAATATGAGAAACGTGCCCAGAATTTCGTCTCGTCGCTTCCTCTTCCTCCTCGTGAAGTCGGTGCTTATGGTCCGGAGGAAGGGAAGGCGTCCGATGTCTCCACGTGACCGTTTTTGCAAGTCGCAATCTTTGGGAAATGACTAATCTTAATTCTATAAAAATAGTTTGTAATTTTTTTTAATTATTTTTTTTTATCTCGATATATTTTTATATTTTTTTCAATTTCTCAACATAAATGTTTCTATCAAATGTTTGATTATTTGCCATTATCAAGTTAAATGTCCTTAATGTTGATCTTTAACCTATTTTCGACCTAAATTATTATTTCCATTTTGTTTGGTCCTACGTTTTTTTTTATTTATCTCGCGCAATTGAACTAACTCGATAAGACTTAAGGCCAACACGGAAAACTTTGAGCTTTCCCCACCAAACGAGAAAATCGCCCGGCCGGCTTTTTTTTCCTCCTTGGGAAGCCAAAAGTTGCCAAGCCCCATATCTTGCATTCATAATGAGCAGAGATGCCTCCTAATTCAGAGTTTTTTTTTCATTTTTCCTAGAACAAGGAAAGCCCAACTTAGAGCTGTTACAAATCGCTCTGTTTTGAGCTAATAAAATAGCAAATTTAAGGTGACACCATTTCCGTTTTTGTTTTTTTTTTTTCTGAGATCCCAAAAGTTTTCACCCATTTTATGTTCTTTTCTTTTTGTTGCTCCAGCAACTCTAACTTTTTTTTCGGGACACAAAAGTTTGATTGGTTTTGGGATATCCAACCCAAAATATAAAACTAGCATCAAATATTGGAGTTTTAAGTAATAATATTTAATATTTTGCTTATAAGCAACGTTATTAGTTCCCATCAATATTATTTTGACATTAATTTTATGTATTGGCACTCTTGGCTAAAAATTCAGTGCCCTTTCAATACCCACATGGTCTGCCTTGTAGCATTATGACCAAACTTTTTCAAGAACCTCTCCGTAACCAGTTTCTGCCTGCAAGTCTATACGTGCTCATAGTTTAATTCACGGGGAGGCCAAATCACAGTTACGATCCCACCGCTAAAGCCGCTTACCACCAAGTAAGTGCCCGTTTTGTAGTGATTTTTTTTCTCTTTCCTCAAATACTTCAATTGCACAGCTGCACAAATTCCCGCCCATAAGAGGCCGAAGAAAAATAAGAGCTTTGTATGTTCGAGCACCACCGCCAGGATTAAACTTTTCTAGAACATGTTTGCAGTGAAGAAATGCACTGTAAAAAGTGCACACGACATTTTGTTGAAAAATTTCCTGCGTTGAAATTGGAAAACTTCTACCTATACAAAAAAAAGTTTCAACTTTTCCTTGTTTTAACAGTTGATAGCAAGTCTAACATTATACAGAGAGAAAAAAGAAGAAAAGCTCCAGAACCTTGGGGCTTGTCACGAAGCAAGAAACGAGTGTTCTCCCAACTCCATGTTTGCACGTGAACTTACCTCGTGCAGCTAATTCAACTTGTTATTTACGTCTTAATGCAGCATACTTTAGCTCACACACACACAACTACAGTTAAAATCATGGTGTGTAATTATAAGTGTGGTCAGCCCAAAACGTGGACAACCCAACCCCACCCTTCCACTCATTAATTGGGCACTCGTTTCCCACGTCAAGCTTCAAAATTTGCTTACTGTACTGTTGAAAATTTTGACAATTTTGTCAATTTTGACAATTTTGACAATTTTGACAATTTTGACAATTTTGACAATTTTGACAATTTTGACAATTTTGACAATTTTGACAATTTTGACAATTTTGACAATTTTGACAATTTTGACAATTTTGACAATTTTGACGATTTTGACAATTTTGACAATTTTGACAATTTTGACAATTTTGACAATTTTGACAATTTTGACAATTTTGACAATTTTGACAATTTTGACAATTTTGACAATTTTGACAATTTTGACAATTTTGACAATTTTGACAATTTTGACAATTTTGACAATTTTGACAATTTTGACAATTTTGACAATTTTGACAATTTTGACAATTTTGTCAATTTTGTCAATTTTGACAATTTTGACAATTTTGACAATTTTGACAATTTTGACAATTTTGACAATTTTGACAATTTTGACAATTTTGACAATTTTGACAATTTTGACAATTTTGACAATTTTGACAATTTTGACAATTTTGACAATTTTGACAATTTTGACAATTTTGACAATTTTGACAATTTTGACAATTTTGACAATTTTGACAATTTTGACAATTTTGACAATTTTGACAATTTTGACAATTTTGACAATTTTGACAATTTTGACAATTTTGACAATTTTGACAATTTTGACAATTTTGACAATTTTGACAATTTTGACAATTTTGACAATTTTGACAATTTTGACAATTTTGACAATTTTGACAATTTTGACAATTTTGACAATTTTGACAATTTTGACAATTTTGACAATTTTGACAATTTTGACAATTTTGACAATTTTGACAATTTTGACAATTTTGACAATTTTGACAATTTTGACAATTTTGACAATTTTGACAATTTTGACAATTTTGACAATTTTGACAATTTTGACAATTTTGACAATTTTGACAATTTTGACAATTTATTTTGTCACGTTAATTGACGATTTCCTTCAGGAATGACGTACAAACCGAAATTTAATTTCTCGTACAGTAGCTGGCCAAACTTTTGCGTCACAAAGACACACTTTTAATGGGCAAAACCGGCGACCAACCTTGCCGGGGAAAATTAGTCTCGTTACCCTCGTCATTGCGGGAAAAACAAACTTTTGCGTTTCATTTCCGTTTCGTTCCTTGCCAGTGTCACAAAACTTTCGGAAATGTTGTTTATTTTCTTCTTTTTTTCTCTCTTTATTTTGCAGAATTCTCACCGGGGACGCTGCCGGCCTCAATTGACGTAAGTTTGTTATGACTTTGACGTAAAGGGAGTTCTTGATAAGTTTACTGGTTTTACAGGTCATGGAGGATTTTCCTTCTACTTGTTCTAATTAAGTAGAGTGATATCACAAATACTGCAAACGACTTTTTTGCAACGTTTCAAGTAAAACATTGTAACCGGGCCAAAGACGGAATGTAAACAAACTGGCTTGCTCACATTTGTTTCACTTGTTTTGATTGAATTACTGATTTAACAAAATAAATAACATTCAAACACTATTGACAATTATGACAGAAACATCCAAATTATCATCAGCTTGTCAATTTTGACGTAAAAATGATGACATTTCTGTGAGGGTGGACAGTGTTGCCAATTTGTAAACATATTCATTTAAACTTTTTTTAAAGCTTTTTCCGGAATTATTCGGCAAATTTGCATGAATAAATTTCCATAAAATTTCCCTTGAATATCTACCAAATTTGGTTTCTTCGTTTTTCCTTTTTGCTCGCCATCAATGGCCCTGTTGTTGTTGTTGACGCCTCACGCGGTGCAAAACAAACAGCAGTGTATGTGTGTCTGTTTGACTGTAGAAGCCAAAAGAGCACCATAATATTAAAATTCACCACCCCCGCGGGCCACCACGATCGTTTGTGCATTGGACATTACAGGGCTTTGCTTGCCAGCATGAAATGCACGGTTTTCGAAAATAATTACAAGCACAAACGTTAATCATTCGCTATTTTTGATTAAATTCTTATTGATCACTCGTCGCTAGAGCCAACTAGTTGTGAAATTAAGCACCGCAAGAAATTTAAATGAGTTGTGGTGAATTTAAAATTGCTGTGGTGAGTTTGTGATTGTTCATATTGACAGTTAGATTTTGTTCAACTTTTTCATCAAACTTTAATCTTTTGGTTTGTTTAAGGCGTCATTATATTAAATTAAATTTTAAATCTACTTTTTTTCCTCTTTTCAAACAAGTTTCCATCAATCCACCCACGCCAAAAACTCATTTGCCGTCCCGCATTCGAAAGCGAAATTCGCACTGCACTTTGCATTGAAACGAACAAAATTAAATGTGTGATAATGAAAATGTCGGAGCACACATCAAAAGCACGGGCACGAACCCACGCAAGTGTCATGAATAATGCATTTTTTGCGTGTTTTTTCTTCATTCGGATGCAATAAGGGACTGGAACCTCCGTGCAACGCATATCGCGCAAATGTGGAAAATCAAAAGTTGGTCACGCACTTTTGCGGCAAACGGCGTGTGCAATATTTATGTGTACGGATTTTGATGCGCGAAGACATCAAAATTTGCGAGTGGGGTTCGTGTCTGGGAAACTGTTTGCACTTAATCGATTGCGGAAAAAAGTGAAATTTGTCTGGTTTTTGAAAACATTAGTTTATTATCTATTATGGACATCAATAATAAGGAATGTAAAAAAAAATTATGTGACCAGTAAAAGTGATCATATTGTTAAAAAGTAAAATTGTGTAACTTTGTTTGTCTGTGGTGAAAGTTATGCTTTCAAGTTGTCATTTTGTCAAAATGACAGAATGTGATTTTTGAATTGGAAATAAAAAGCATTGCATATCCCATTTTAATTTGCGTTTTGGACTTGTGATTAATTACTGAATAATATTGTACGTTTTTATTTTTGGTTTATTTTCTTTTTTATTTACGATGCTTCTACAAATTTATATATTTTATACTTTTTTGCTTCCATTTTATTATTTTTATTATTGACTTCTTTTACCAGTTTAGTTTCTTCTTTTGGTGTATGTGTGTGTGTATGTGTGTGTGTATGTATGTATGTGACCAACAAACTAGCTCATGTTTCTCGGCACTGGCTGAACCGATTTGACCCGAACCTATTGCATTCGACTTGGTTTAAGGTCCCATAGATCGAGTTTTATACAGATTGAAGTTTTGATAAGTAGTTCAAAAGTTATGTATAAAAATGTGTTTTCACATATATCCGGATCTCACTTAAATGTATGTAAACTAAGTCCGGGTCTATCATCCGACCCATCGTTGGTTAGGTTATCAAAAGACCTTTCCAACGAGCCTAAAACATTGAAGATCTGGCAACCCTGTCTCGAGTTATGGCCACTTAAGTGACATTTATGTACATTTTTGAAGCTGGATCTCACTTAAATGTTTGTAAACTATGTCCGGATCCACTATCCGACCCATCGTTGGTTAGGTTATCAAAAGACCTTTCCAACGAGCCTAAAACATTGAAGATCTGGCAGCTCTGTCTCGAGATATGGTCACTTAAGTGATATTGATGTACTTTTTTGAAGCCGGATCTCACTTAAATGTATGTAAACTATGTCCCGATCCACCATCCGACTCATCGTTGGCTAGGTTATCAAAAGACCTTTCCAACGAATTAAAAACATTGAAGATCTGGTAACCCTGTCTCGAGATATGGTCACTTAAGTGACATTTATGTACTTTTTTATTCCGGATCTAAAAAATAGATGAAATTTTTGTACAATTCCATCATATCAGCCATTGATGGTAATAAGTGAGGAAGGCTCCAACCACATAGGTGGATTAAGTTAGTTTTTGTTTTGTTTTCTACTCTCAATAATTTTTCTCTTTTTTTTTTTACTTTTAAACATTCAATTTATATTTTAACATTATTTTTACATTTTGTTAGTCTTATTTTTGTTAAAAAAAATCATTTCCAGTTTCTTGAACAGTTAACTTCTTTTTTTAGTAATAACTTTTTTCCGATTTCATTTTAATTCTGATTTCGACTGTTCAATACTCTTTTCTTTTCTTACTTGTTCTACATTTAATTTAATTATTTAACATATCTTTTTCGTATCCTATTTTTTTGTTATTTATCTAATGTTGACATATTTTTCAAATCCTTGCTATTCTTGCCATATTTTTGATTTTTTGTATTACTTATAAATGCTTTTGATAATGATTATGATGAGTTTTTTAAAGTTTTTGTGAATTTGAGTATTTTTTTGCTTGTTTATTTTCGATAGTTTATTTTTCAATTTTATTTTATAATTCTGGCTTTTTTCACTGTTCCTTGATCCTTTACTTGACTTTTAGATAATTTGTTTGATTCTTAGCTTCTTGTTTTGTTTCTTTATCCTTATGTTGAATTTGTTTTTTTTTTTTATATTATATATTTTCGATTTAGATTGTTTTGCTCTTTTTCTAATTTTTATTTGTATTTCTTATTAATTTTGATTGCTTTAAAAATTTCTTACATCAGTTTGGTGTAATTATTTTAGTCTTTTATGATTTTTCATCCAGTTTTCTACTTCTCACTTTTTGATAAATTCCTTATCATAGTTTATTGTTGAATCAGGCTTTTTCAATGTTTCCTATTTTCACTATTACTTGTTTTTATAAATCTGACTTTTATCTAGCGTTTTTTTTCGATTTAAAGCTTCCCGTTTTGTTTCTCTTTCCTTTTGTTGACCTATCTCTTATATTTTCAATTTAAACTTTTTTAAAGATTTTTTTAACTTATATTCTTTCACCGACTTATAATTCAGATTTCTTGCTCTTCTTTTTGTACTTTTTTTTTTAATTTATATTTGGCTTGCTTTCTTGCTATTTTTGTATCTTTTTTCTTTTTGTAGCTTTCCTTGAGTTTCTTATTCTGTTTATAGTGCCTTTTTTACAACTAGCTCTTTTATAATGTTTTGTCTTTTTTTTACCTCTAACAATTTCATGCGTCTTTTTCTTTTTTTTTTTTATTTAGTGCTTATGATTTTTTTTTTTTTGACTTATTAGATAATCTCTACGAAATCGGTCTTTTTTTCATAAGTCTGTCCATATAATTTTCCATACAAATTTGGCAGCTGTCCATACAAAAATGATGTATGAAAATTCAAAAACCTGTACCTCTTGGAAGAATTTTTTGATCGATTTGGTGTCTTCGGCAAAGTTGTAGGTATGGATAAGGACTGATAAAAAATGATACACGGTAAATAAAGGGCAAAACAAAATTCTCTATATTTTGTTTTTTGAACTTTGTTGGTACGACCCTTAGTTGCCGAGATATTGCCATGCAACGGTTTAAAAATAGAAAAATTGATGTATTCCAAGTCTCACCCAAACAACCGAACATTTTCTAATGTCGATAACTCAGCATTTAATGGTCCTATTTTCAATGCTTAAATTTGCAAAATTCATGAAGTGTTCCAATCTTTTTGATAACAATATTTTTAAAAAAAATTAATGAAGACTAACATCTCAAAAGGGCGTAATTTTGTTTTTTATTTGTTTTTTCAATCATTCTGGATAATAGGTTATTTATAGTTTTTTTTTTAATATTTTTTTTTATTATTATTTTTTACTTTTTTTCAGTTTCTAGTTACTTTTTCTTATTTTGTGCTATTTTTTCAGTTTGTTGGCTTCTTCTTCTGTTTCCAGTTTTTGATTCTGACTTATGATTTTCATAGTTTCTATTTCTAGCTTCTTGTTTTTTCTTTTATATTCTTTTAATGACTCATATTTACATATATTATTATTTTTTCTTTATCTAGTTGCTTTTCCAGACTTCTCGATGCTTTTTCGAAAAGATAAAAGATGTTTTTGATTCTTTCTTCTCATTTTGACTTTTCCTTCCTACTTCAACTAACGAATCTGAGCTCTTTTGTTACCAACTTCCTTTTCTGTTTATGCATTTTTCTTCACACTTCATGTTCTGGCTATTTCCATGAAAATTGAGCCACTTTTATTTAACGAAAATTAATTCAAAACTTAAAAAACCTGTATCTCAAGGGACCTTTTTTCGAGCAACTCTATTAATTCAAAAGGGTCAACGTCTCGTTCCTTCCCCCTCTCTCACCTTAGTAATTGAATTTTAATGTTGCCAAACCTTTTCCTGGCCCTCCCCCTCGGTAAAAGAAGCTTTCCAATGCATAAGAAATGCGACCCCCCCCCTTCGTTTTCTGGCTGACGGTGCATAAATTGCTTGATCTTTTTCTTTGATTTTCCGACTCTCGCTCGAATTTCCATAAAGTTTTTCCGGCTCAGGTGGCGCTTTTCCGACACATGAGCTCCCGCATCTCAAAAATGAAAACACCAACTATTTTGCGGTTCGCAACTTAAAGTTGAGCCTTGTTCGCAAAATTGGCCTCCGGCGTGGGTCGTCCTTTTTCTCGAAGGTGGAACCTTAAAAATTTATGGAAATCATCGCAGCCTCCCTCCTCGGTGCTGAACTTTCCCGAAAAGTCTACACCGGCGGGGATAACGAATGTTATGTTTGCCTTTTTCGGTGGTGTATGCATGAGGAAGAAGAATCCTTATCATCGCGCGGTTTCACCGCGGGCCATAAATATTACGATAATGGGTTTCTGCGTGGAGAATAATGGTAGGTGGCTTTTGGTAGAAGGAACATTTTTGATTTTGAAATTCTGCCTTGAGGCAGGACGTAAATCTTGTTTAGAAGGAAACTTTGCTAAAAATGAAGAATAGAATTTGATCTCTATTACGGACTTCAACATTGAGGTACTCTCGAGCAATGGTTGAGATATCTTAATACAGTTAAGGTAAGTAAAATTGTGTTAAAATGAACGACTCTTCTATTACGGACTTCAGCATCGAGGTACCAACATAAGTTGAAGTGAAGTCAAGTGAAGTCAAGTGAAGTCAAGTGAAGTCAAGTGAAGTCAAGTGAAGTCAAGTGAAGTCAAGTGAAGTCAAGTGAAGTCAAGTGAAGTCAAGTGAAGTCAAGTGAAGTCAAGTGAAGTCAAGTGAAGTCAAGTGAAGTCAAGTGAAGTCAAGTGAAGTCAAGTGAAGTCAAGTGAAGTCAAGTGAAGTCAAGTGAAGTCAAGTGAAGTCAAGTGAAGTCAAGTGAAGTCAAGTGAAGTCAAGTGAAGTCAAGTGAAGTCAAGTGAAGTCAAGTGAAGTCAAGTGAAGTCAAGTGAAGTCAAGTGAAGTCAAGTGAAGTCAAGTGAAGTCAAGTGAAGTCAAGTGAAGTCAAGTGAAGTCAAGTGAAGTCAAGTGAAGTCAATTGAAGTCAAGTGAAGTCAAGTGAAGTCAAGTGAAGTCAAGTGAAGTCAAGTGAAGTCAAGTGAATTCAAGTAAAGTCAAGTGAAGTCAAGTGAAGTCAAGTGAAGTCAAGTGAAATCAAGTGAAGTCAAGTGAAGTCAAGTGAAGTCAAGTGAACTCAAGTGAAGTCAAGTGAAGCCAACCGTAGTCAAGTGTAGTCAATTGAAGTCAATTGAAGTCAAGATGAAGTCAAGTGAAGTCATGTTAAGTGAAGTTAGCTGAAGTCAAGTGAAGTCATGTGAAGTGAAGTCAACTGGAATAAAGTCAAGTGAAGCCAAATGAAGTCAAGTGAAGTGCTGTCAAGTGACGTCAAATGAATCTGTCAATCAGGTGGTTCAATTTTTCGTTATGCTCTCATAACGAAACGTCGACCATTCTCACGTTTGTGACTTTTTTGGCCTAACCGCCAAAAATGGCCATCAAACGACGACTTCCGGAAGTCACTTTTCCTCAACAGAGCTGCTAAATAGTGCAGTACCTCTCACCACGAATGACACAACAACGGTTCCCCTCACAATTGAACCAATATTAGTTTCGGAATGACTTAATAACCGCTTCTAAAACATCCGAGCAAAACAAAACCTCCTTCAAACACTTGAGCGGGGAGGCATTTCCCGCCACACTTGTGGCATGACTCACGCCAAAAAGATCACCATCGTTGAGAAGCCAACAACCTGAACCCCGCTCGCCATATTACAGGCAAGTGCACCCGAGAGCGTTATTAGCTCTCGAACATATGATGATGTTGCGGCGAGTATCATTTTGATGTTTGCGTCGTTGCATAACTCTGGGGTAATTGAGCTATTATTTGGAATTTGGCTGGTGATTGGCAATTTTTCCCTCCTCTTGGGAAAACACACTCACCACGTGAAGTTAGATTAGTTGAACACAATTTCTTGAGACACAGCGTGTCTTCTAGTTCGTGTCCAGCATTTTTAGGTTAACGAGGTGTGAAAGTAAGGTTTTTTTAAGGTGTTGTAAGATTAGACCTAAGTGACCTAATTTGGGGGGCCGTAACCGCAGCAGTTATCAATTTGATTCAGGCCTCCCCTCAAAAATGGGCTGAACAATAATGATGATGGCTTAATTTTACGGCACTTTATCACCACTTCTGGGGCACACAAAAGGTGCGTTTGCTTTATCTTGGAGAGTAGTGGGCACGTGAGATGGTTCAATTTTTGTGTGGCTTATGACTAAGTGTGAGTCACTTAAGGTACTATGTGAGTCATTCGAGGAATTCCTTCTTGAAATATCAAAAATTGTAATTTCTTGTTGAAATATTGACTCCTTCCGCAAAAAACAACAACTGCTCAAATCGCTTGCGATCAACTTTAATGGAAAGCAAAAGTGCGCCTCCCCCTGGCACCTCTGCAATCAAGATCTTGGCAACACAAGTCTCAACTAAACCCCCGAACACCCCCACGCAAAACTTATCTGGTTGGTTAATCTTTTGCTGCTCAATCTTGGAGCTTAATCGGGGTGGTCTTCGTCGTCTGCTGAAGGAAACTTAAAATTATGAAATGAGCTTCCCAGTTCCCGACCTCCACTCTTGGCCCCGGAGTTTTTGTTATGATTCTCGGGGTTGAATAACTTCTTTGGGTTGAGAAAAAACAAACGATGGAGTCACTTAGCAGTGATTTGTAGGGTGAAATTTGACAGAATTGACAGTTTTCTTGATTTTCATTATTTCACTTGCATAAGCTTACCTTCACAAAAAAGCTAATTAATAAATCGCATTCAATTTATACCATTTTCGACAAACACTTGATCACTAAAATTCAGATTGACACTTGAGCAACTCAAATTCACTTTCACACACCTACCTTCAGTTCACTTGATCTCCATGATCTCACTTTCACAAACTTACCTTCATCAAAAAAACCAACTCAAAACGAGGAGGTTCCTTGATTTTGAAGTCCGTAATTGAAAACTCGATTATCGGAGAATTGAGGTAACAAGCTTTAATTAAAAATCTTAAATCAATACGACCGCAAATAAATTATACCAGTTTTGACAAATTTACAGATTTTTACCTTCACAAAGAGATACGATGATTTTGAAGTTCGTGATTGAAAATCCGATCATCAGCGAACGATAAGCGCCCTGAAATCGTAATCGTTCTTCAATTCAAAATTTCTTGATTTTTTTTAAATAATGTGATTTTATACCAGTTTTCAAAAGTTGATATTTAAACAGTCCAATTCTCTTTTCGACACCTACTTTGATACGATCGAAACAAGGCACATTGATATTGATGGCCAAAAACTTACTTCTAAAAATTCACTTTACCCATTTATACCAGTTTTGACAAATTGAAAGGTTAACACTGTACAATTCTCTTTACTACACTTAACTTGACCGGAAAACATTGTCGGCATCAGTGATTTTCACAACTCTGCATGAAACATCATTTTTTATACCAGTCTTGACACTTGATCACTAAAAGTTCCATCCAACTGCACTGAGGCGCTTATTTTCAAGCAAAAAAATGATTGAAAAAACTCATTTTCACACCTGCCTTCATCGAAAACCAATTCGATATCAGGTGGTTTCTTGATATCGAAGTTTGTTAAAGAAGACTCGAACATCAAATTAGGTTTTATATTTCTAAAATCGTATTCTTAAATTAAGAAAATAATCAAAGAATTTGTTATACCACTTCAAAAATATTGATAGGTTGACAATTAATCACTTTTTCTGACCGAAAACCAATTTGTTACCAATTCCTACATTATACCAGTCTTATACTAGTTTTGTAATTTTAACAATTTTAACGGCTTTGGATTAGTTTTACACAATCATTGCTCATTAGTAATCTTTCGCTACACCTGAGCAATTACTTTTGATTAGAATTCCACATTTTTCTCATTTTGAAAATTAGCCCCTGGATATATTATACCAGTTATTACGGTTCAATCTTTCAACATTTGATAATTTTTTACTTATATTATAGAGTCTGACGTTCTTAAAAAAGAAATCATGTTGTGTGTTGTAAAAAATAGCTTTAAATATCTTTATAAGCAACAGTTTATACCAGTTATACCAGTTACAATAAGCATGAATCTGAAATTAATAACTAAGAAATGAATTTCATGAATCATGAATGAATTCAAAGAAATGCTTTGCTTGACTTAAGCAATAATTCATATCATGAGTTTAATTTTTGTCTGAATTGTTGACAAATCCCAATGATCTTTATACCAGTTAACCTTCCAGAAAAATGCTATAAAAAAACAAAATAACATTTTGAACAATAGAATAGGAAGAGAGCTCAATCATCAGATAAGGTTTTTACATTAATTTTGAGTTTTAGCCCCCAGATATTTTATACCAGTTTTGACAGTTATAGTATGTCTTAAAACTTGACAAAATTTTTACTTCAGATAATTTCACATTTTACGAAAAATATGCTTTTTTCCAAAAATGTTGGCCCCAAAAAGGAAAAAAAAATATACCAGTTTTGACAAGCATCACCTTTGAATTCAGGACTTAAACATCGGAGAATGTTTTACTTTACTTTGGCAATATGTTTAATCATGAATTTAATTTTTTGCAATTCGGATATAAGCCCCTAGGAATTTTATACCACTTTTTTGAAAATTGACAGCTGACAGTTTGACATCCAATCAAAAACCTTTGTTTAAAGAGAACTATGAGCAATATTTAAAGGTACCATGAAGTTGAGTTCCGTAACGAAGCAGAAAATTAAAAAAATAAACAAAAACAATCACCGATGTCTTATACCAGCTGTGGCAATAGTACCCTTGAAATAGAGAACTCAAAAAGACGATAATATTTCACTTCTGTCAAGCAGAAACTGTTATTAATAACACGAAATTCCCGTACCTTTGTCTATTAGAGCTCATATTTATTAAACCAGTTGGTAAGCTTCGGTATATTGAAACTTGATCATATTTCTTTATTATTTATAAGATTTGACAAAATTGTTGCTTTAATTCCAAAGTATCTTCTACCAGTTTTGACAAGCTGGATTAAGCACTCAAATATAAAATTTATCGTGAAATTCATTTTTCTCAAATTGGGAAATTAACTTGAACCAAAATCCGTCATCTATGAGCAGAAAAACAATCCCAATTGTCTTATACCAGTTTAGTAAAGAATCAAACAGGAATTCAATGTTTTACTTCTATCAAGCAATAACGGTTATCAATAACTCCACATTTATTTGAAGACTAGACCAAAGTATTTTATACCAGTTTTTGACAGATTGTGGCTAAAATTTTAAGTTCAACCGCTTACCTTAGTCCTGCAATGATGCAGTACGCTTGAGAAAAGTCGCTTTAAAAAATATTTAAAAAAATAATCATAAGTGATTTTATACCAGTTTTGGCAAGTGTTTAAAAGGGATGGAGAACTCAATTTGAAGAGTATGTTTTACTTCTATTCAGCAATAGCTTTTTTCAACAATTCATTAATTCTTTGATGTTGGATCTGGCTAAAGAATTTTATACCAGTTCTGTCAGTTTGATGCTTGAACACTTTAATGTTACGTATAATCATTCATTTTAGTTAAAGGTTCCTTGACGATGAGTTCAGTATCAGAGACAAAGTTGAAAAAAGGTGAAACAAATAATCTCAAATGTTTTATACCAGTTTTGACATGTGTCAAACCTGAGCTAAATCTCAAGCTTATTCTTCACAAAAGCAAAACAGTAACTTGGTTAGAAAAATCGCCATCTCACCATTTGCCAGGCCAGACACTAATCACCATTCTCATTTCCCTAATCTAGATAACACCTTAATCAAAGTGATGCCGGATCTGAATGGGGGGGTGAGGGGCGAAGAAAACAGACTAGAGCTTTGTTGAAAGATTGTAGTGTTGTGGGGAGGGCGTTTTGTTTTGCGCTGTGCCATAATGGCGCACTTTCATCAAAGAAATGGAAATGTGCCAACGCGGCGCAAATGTGATTCTTCATCTGGAAGAGCCGAGATCGACGGATTATTTACAGCTGTGATTAATCGCTTCTGAGTTTGTTGGGTGGAAATAATTATTATGAACTAGGTGCAGATGGTAAAATTCTCAGATAAATTCAGAAATACTTGCAATTTCTCAAAAAAAAAAGATAAACGTTTTCGAAATTAAGGCCTAAGGTCCACGTCATAAATTGCAAAACCCTTACCCAACCCAACCCTCCGCAAAACGACGATTCAAATTCCCTCGGCAAACAATCGTCTGATAAATCATCACCGTAGCGTGACGCAACTTTGGCAATAAAGCCGACGAAACAATGGTCTTGGCCCAGGTCAAAGTCAGTGAGCAGATCAACCGTGGCCAAGCCCCGGTCCCTCACCTGATGGGCCAGCAGCAGAAATTATGATTTTATGCACCGTCAAGCATTTAGGAAATTGCGCGCCAACTTTATTTCTGTTTTTGTGTTTGTTTTACAGGTCGTAAATCTTGGTTGTAGTTGTGTCTTTTTGCAAACATGAAAGAGGGATTTGTAGCAATTGTGATTATTGAACTGTGGTGGGAACTTGAATTGTTTTCGTTGCGAATCGGCTTGTTACTGGAAATGTGGATTGCGACATGGTTGAAACAAGTGACTTGTTGCCATAAAAAAAACAATGTTGGGTACAAATTTTAAGCCTAATCAAAAATAAAATAAAAATAATTTAATTTTAAAAATAAAAAAAGCGTTAATTTTCAAAATTGCTTGACACATTATTACAGTCAATTTCAAGGATATCTCTTTTCTGTTTTTTAACAGTTTTGGATCAATTTTACATGAAAATTTTGATTTTAAACCCACTGAGAAAAAAATATGGAAGATAGAAAAAAATTAAAATAAATTTCTTACATTTTCACAAAATATCGTATTTCATGAAGATTCTAAGACTTTTCTAATTTTCAATATTAGTATTGAAAGATGCAATATTTTGTATGAATTTTTACTTTTCTAGAGTGTTCTCTTGTAAAATTCCCAAATTATCACAAAAAACTGTATTTTACGAAAATACTCCCATTTTCAAAAAAAAATATGCAATTAATAAACGATGCCAAATTTTATTATATTTTTCACGGTTTAGCTTACTTAAATAAAATGCTCAACATTTTCACAAAATATCATGTTTCATGAAAATACTAAAACTTTCATAATTTTCATTTGGAACATCAAACGAAGCGAAATGTATGTAATCAATTCTTGCTTTATTAGAGTTTTTTCCGAAATACAAAAGTTTTCTTAAAAAACCGTATTTTAGGAAAATACTCGAATTGGGACCATCCATAAACCACGTGGACACTTTTTTGAAAATCTCTGCCCCCTCCGTGGACAATTGTCCATAAAAAAACAAATTTTGTATGGAGCGTGGTCAAACGGCCCCCATCTTCCTACCCCTTAAAAGTGTCCACGTGGTTTATGGGTGGTCTCATTCCAAAATTTGCAATATAGATATCAAATGAAATGATATTTGTTAGTATTCAATACTCAAATACTTAATAAATCATGCAAAATACCATATATTATTTTTCACCGTTTTAGAGTACTTTGAGTAAAATTCCCAAAATTTATCACAAAATACCATGTTTCATAAAAATAATTTGATTTTCATGATTTTCAATTTGAATATCAAACTAAGCGAAATTTTTGTATTTCTAGAGCAACATTTGAAAGGGGCGGTACGACATTGCTCTTACGGCCTTTAATTACACGTGTTTAAATGGAACGAAAGGCCGTAAGAGCAATGTCGTACCGCCCCTTTTAAATGTTACTCCAGATTTCATGTTTGCTTTATCAGCGTTTTTTGGAAAAACTCAAAATACAAAATACCGTATTTTATGAAACAGTTAGAAAATTCTCACCGTTTTATATTTAAATTTGGAAAAATTTAGTATTTTCGAAAAAATACGGTATTTTGTAAAAAATTAAGCAGCTAAAAAAAATTTTGGCAATTCGTGATTTTTTTTTTAAATCTAATAAAGTGCACACAAAACTACAACGTTTGAAACCCACATGTAAAATTATGAAAATTTAAGTATTTTCATGAAATACTGCATTTTGTGAAAATTTGATTTTCTCCAAAAAAAACTCTTATAAAGTGAAAATGCATTCAAAATTTCTCATCATTTGAACCCATATTGAAAGAATTATAAATATTTCAGAATATTCACGGATACAGTATTCAGAGAAAATTTTAGAATTTTACAAAGAAATCAATAATATCAGAAAAAAATAAAGCAATTCTCTACTCCTTTTTCATTTTAATTTTTAGCAAGGTTTGTAATCGTTAAAATTATCGTCTATAATATTATCGTCTAATGATAACTTTATCGTTGTTTCGATGATTCTTTTCGCCTATAATGGATCATAACTCATTTTAAAAATCATTCTAAAATTAACTTAATTCAACCATATCATGCTGCATTTTCAATGCTTTTGCTAAGAATATATTTTTTTTAAAAAGAAGTGTAGTAAGTTTCAAAGTAAAAATACTTGTTCAAAATATATCGCTTTTTTCGAAAGTACTAAAATTTTCATAATTTGCAATATGGGTAACAATCAAAACGAAATTTTGTTTTCTTTTTCACTTTATTAGAGTTTTTTTTGGGAAAGAACTAAAAACATAAAAAAATGTTTTTTCGAAAGTACTCAAATTTCCTAAACTTGCAATATGGGTATAAAATAATGTGAAATTGTATATGTTTCTAAACCTTTTCAAAGCTCTTTTTTAAATACTTAAATTTCCAAAAAATATTAAATTTTTCGAAAATACTCAATTTATCAAAATTTGCAATATGGGTATCAAATGAAGCGAAGTTATTTATGCATTTTCAACTTATAGAAGTTTTTTATTTTTTGAAAATACTAAAATTTTCAAAATTTGCAATATGGGTAGCGAAATTTTGTTTGCTTTTTCACTACACTTTTTTTATGGAATCAAGCGATTTTTTGTATGCTTTTCAACGTTACTAAAGGATTTTTTGGAAATACTATTTTTTTTTTTACAAAATACCATATTTTTCGAACATACTCAAATTATAAAAATTTTCAATACGGGTATAAAACTAAGCGGAATTGTTTAGTTCTTTTCAACTTATAAAAGTTTTTTTTGGAAAACACTAAAGTTTTCAAAATTTGTAATATAGGTAGCAAAATGTTATATACTTTTTTACTTAGAAACAGTTTTTTGCTGGATTATACTAAAATTTTCAAAAAATACCAAAATTTTACATAAGGGTATGAAACGAAACGAAATTTTTATTGTTTTTTTTAAATTTATTAGAGTTTTTTTTGGGAAATGCGGGAATTTTTTTTTGTATTTTCGGAAAAATACGTTATTTTGTGAACAATTTTCAGTATTTAGTACTGAGGTTTGAAATCAAGATTAATTAGGTCGTTTTTAAAAAGATTTTGAAAATGAGTTATCGTCCATTATCGGCGATAAAATTTTTGTTGGTTTTAATTAACTTGTTTTTTTTTCAATATTTGTTATATTTTTTATTTTTTCATGTTCTAAGGGACAAAAAACGCAGCTTTTAAGCCATAGAGAAGCATGGGAGCAATTCTCTACCAAAACCGGAAATGGATTTTATTTGTATTTTTTGATTTGGCTCAAACTTTGTGGGGGCCTTCCCTATGACCACATAAACTATTTTGTGTGATTGGTTCATCCATACAAGTCTCCATACAATTTTGGCTGCTGTCCATACAAAAATGGTATGTAAATATTCAAACAGCTGTAACGTTTGAGTGAATTTTCTGATCAATTTGGTGTCTTCGGCATAGTTGTAGGTATTGTTGAGGACTTTTGAGAAAAAAATAGGTACACGGAAAAAAAAAATTGCAGATTTTTTTATCAACTTTTTTTTACTAAAACTCAATTTCCCAAAATACGTATTTTTTGATTTTCGAGATTTTTTGATATGTTTGAATTGAATTTGCAATCGAAAAGCATTTTACAGATTTTTTGATAAAGGGCTCCGTTTTCAAGATATAGCAACCGAAAGTTTGATTTTAGCGAAATATTTGCAGTTTTTCAATTTTTAAAAATAGTGACTATGAGTGACCATTTCTAAAAATATTTTTTTTTAAAGTTCAGAAAATTTGCTATAAAATTGTCTAAAAGACATTGAAGATTGGACCTCGGGTTGCTGAGATAGAGCCGCTTTAAGAAAAAGAAACACGAAAATAGAAGTTTTTTAAATCAAGACTAGCATTTTAAATGGGCGTAATATTCAATATTTGGCCCTTTCAAAATGTTAGTCTTGATTAAAAAATTCAAAATATTTTTTTCGAAAAGATCAGAAAATTTCACGAATGTTTCATGTATTAACATTGAAAATCGGACCATTAATTGCTGAGATATCGTCATTAGAAAATGGTGGGCTGATTGGGTGAGACTTAGAAAACTTCAATTTTCGTGTTTCTTTTTCTTTAAGCCGCTGTATTTCAGCAACCAGAGGTCCAATCTTCAATGTCTCTTAGACAATTTTATAGCAAATTTTCTGAACTTTTCAAAAAAATATATTTTTAGAAATGGTCACTCATGGTCACTATTTTTAAAAATTGAAAAACTGCAAATATTTCGCTAAAATCAAACTTTCGGTGGCTATATCTTGAAAACGGAGCCCTTTATCAAAAAATCTGTAAAATGCTTTTCGATTGCAAATTCAATTTTGCATTAAAAAGTAGTGTCAAACTTGTTTTTGCATAAAACTTCGATTTTTTCCAAAAATCACTATTTTTTCAAAAAATCATAACACGGCGGCAGATTTTTTGACCATGTTTCTCTATGGCTCAAAAGTTGCGGATTTTTGTCCCCTAAAACATATCAAAAAATCTCGAAAATCAAAAAATACGTATTTTGGGAAATTGAGTTTTAGTGAAAAAAAAGTTGATAAAAAAATCTGCAATTTTTTTTCCGTGTACCTATTTTTTTCTCAAAAGTCCTCAACAATACCTACAACTTTGCCCAAGACACCAAATTGATCAGAAAATTCACTCAAAAGTTACAGCTGTTTGAATATTTACATACCATTTTTGTATGGACAGCAGCAAAAATTGTATGGAGACTTGTATGGGTGACCAAATGACACAAAATAGCATATTTGGTCATAGGGAAGGCCCCCACAAAGTTTGAGCCAAATCAAAAAATACAAAAAATAAAAATGGTCGAAATCGGCCGATTTCGTAGAGAGTTGCTCATGGGCAAAAAATGGCACCGAGTTATGATATAAAAAAGTCATTTTTTTTTTTTGATAAAATAATAGTAGTTTATGCAACAAGTTGCAAAAAGAGGATTTTTTCAGCACGAGACGTACATTTATCCAACGAGGTTTACCGAGTTGGATAAATACGAAGAGTGCTGAAAAAATCAATATTTGCAACGAGTTCCATACAACATTTTTTGCAATTCCGAAAAACACCCATTGAGTGAAATTTTAAGTCGAATTTTCATGTATTTTGACGTTTAGATCAAAAAATGTTGAAAAGTGTTACTTTTCGAAACAAGTGCTGAAAAGTTCAACTTTTCAGCACCCATTTGAGTGCTGAAAAGTAGAACTTTTCAGCATTTATTTTGAAAAGTGTTGCTATTCGATTCTGTTATTTTTGGTTCAGAAAAGTAGGCTATTTCGTCGTTCAAGAATGACAGGAAAAGTAAGTAGTTTCACGACGGAATTGCAAATAGTAGTTTATGCAACAAGTTGCAAAAAGAGGATTTTTTCAGCACGAGTCGTACATTTATCCAACGAGGTTCACCGAGTTGGATAAATACGAAGAGTGCTGAAAATATCAAGTTTTGCAACGAGTTCCATACAACATTTTTTGCAATTCCAAAAAACACACACTGAGTGAAATTTTATGTCAAATTTTCATGTATTTTGTCAATAAATCGTTTAAATCAAAAAAATGTTGAAAAGTGTTTCTTTTCGAAACAAGTGCTGAAAAGTTCAACTTTTCAGCACTCATTTGAGTGCTGAAAAGTAGAACTTTTCAGCATTTATTTTGGAAAGTGTTGCTATTCGATTCTGTTATTTTTGGTACAGAAAAGTAGGCTATTTTGTCGTTCAAGAATGACAGGAAAAGTAAGTAGTTTCACGACGGAATTGCAAAAAAATGTGTTTACGGTGCTCTCAAGAAATAGCCATTTAAGGTTTATTTTTAACTAAAATAATCCTGTATTTTGATTTGTTTTAAAAAGTGTCCATAATTGCTTATCCATGAAAATATTTTTTCGAAAGGTTTAGAAAATCTCCTAATAGGCATTAAAGATGTCTGGTTGCTGTAATACAACGAATAAAAGAAAAAGACACATCTTGAGTTTTTTTTTTGAAAAGGTCCTATGAACCAAATTTTAAATTTTTGCTTTTTGGGTGTTTTTGAATACCCCTGACTCAAGGCGGTTCTAAAAACACCCATAAAGCAAAAATTTAAAATTTGGTTTATAGGACCTTTTCAAAAAAAAAAAACTCCAGACATGCACATTTTTATTTTTTCAAGTCTCATTCAAACATTCCCACGTTTTCAAATTCCAATATTTCAGAAACTTTTGGTGAAATTAAAAATGATGAAAAATGAAACATTTGTGCAATTTATGATCTTTTCGAAAAAAATCATTTCAAAAATTTGGAATCAAGACTATTATTTAAAAGGGCCAATAATTCAATATTTCGCCCTTCATTTCAAAAATTTCAAAATACTGGTCATTGGTCTTAGTGTCGTGCAACATGTTTACTCTCAATATTTTCTTGATTTGTTCAAGCTTGTAATTTGACTTGTGAGTTGTTACAGTCAAATTTATGTTTATTTTTCTGTTAAAAACAAGTCTTGTCATTTTTGCAAGACTATAAAAAAAATCTCATACCATGTGCTCGGTGAACCTCCAACAATTACCAAGAGACGAAACAAATTACCTCTGTTTGTTTGTGTACTCCCCAAGTTGGGAAGATACACACCGGCGCGGCGGCCACCGTATTTGAACATCACCCAACGATGACGCGTGGTGTGACAACAACCTCACCGAGGGAGCCCAAAATCCCAAAATCGGGGTAAAACGATCAAAACGATATGTTTTGACCGACTTATCGTTTATCACTCAAAATTAGTAGTTTTTGAAGCTTGAAGGTTTGCAAGTTTAATGACAGTTTGAAGCGTCCCGTTTCGCCCCACGTTGCCACAATCGCAAACGATATAATTGCGTATGCAAATTGTACCGCGCTCGGAGGTGAGGAGCGCGCTGCGCCTCTCTATCAAGATTACCCCATCCATAAATTAGGGAATTTCGCACCGTTTTGGAGCCGACAACCAAGTAGGGCACGGAGTGACCACAGCACGCTCTCGTGAGGTGAATAGTTGACGAAATTGAGGGGCGAAATTGCCGTGTGGAGAAATGCAAATTGGGTTTGTTAAAATTTGAAGTGCAACTTTTTATGGCAGAACGAGAGTTGAATTTTGATGATGTTTGAAGCTTTGAAATGGCGTAAGAGTAAATATAAATGGTTTGCATAAAGCAAACTTAGAATAAATTATAGCACCTGCCATAATGGCGTCAAACTGCCACCTTGTTAGAAAAAAAACAATGTTGTCTTATCGTCAAGCATTGACCTGTTAAACGTCAACTTGTCATTTTTATAGCAAACTTATCGCTCGTGTTCCCAGCTGTCAAACGATCAAAACCCAATCCATCATCGTTCCCAGCCGGCAAATGACTCACACCCGCAGCGATTCCGTTTTATCTCCACCGGGTGGTACTTCCAACTGTAACCATCTGACTTTACGACACAAGCCAATAAATCACAATCACAAACACTACTCGCCCAGAAAAAGTACCGTAAATAGAGGCAATTCGCGCGAGCAAAACTTAACGGGGAGCTCGTCCAGCTCTGAAAAGCACGCAGCCGCGTTTGCTATAATTGTGTTTATTGCTTTTCGGCGCGGGTTTTACTTCTTCGTTGGTGACCAACGCGATGGAACCGCTTAACCTTACCCCGCTTGGAGATCATGGGAAGTTTTTTAAAACTAAAATGTTCAAAGAAATAAGTAACGAGCGCCATTATGGCGCTCGCGCGCCGCCTGTCAAATTTTTATAGCAAAACTCGATAAGTGGTTTCGCGATAATTGAAGGGTTTCCAACCGCAGCATTCTAACCTAGAAAAGGGCCTTCCCCCTCGAATGCCTTTAGCAAGAGAACGGAACAAACCGCAGGAAAATTCCCACTTCCAATTAGAGCGAATTGAGATGCACTTATATTAGAGAGCGTTTGTAGAACGAACGGCTACGGCATCACATTTCAGGCACGCAGAACTGCAATTAAGTTGCTCCCAATCGAAAACCGCAGCTTGTCGAACAGTTTTGCTCGAAATAGTTGCGCGATAATGAGCGGGCGCGTTTTATGGCACGCACCTCGCACTTTTGAAAGCAAATATCTCGGCAACTGTTTCAAATTTTGAGCCCATATTTGGGTGGTCGCTTCGCGGCAAGTGAGCAAGGGGAAATATCCACCGTTGAAACATTGTAACTCAATCCGAGCTAACCTGTTAATTTAAAGCCGACGCCATCTTGCCATAAAAGAAGTCAATCTGCGCGAGGAGTTCCATTTGGAGGAAGGGCATCAAAACTAGTTTACTTTGAATTCTGATCAGGGTGGCGGCGGCGCCGCCGACATTTGTGTCAGTGGAACAATAACAACAACAGCGACCGCGAGCAGTAGGCATTGCGTTTAGAAAAATGTTGTTTTTCTACCGGTAAGAGCTAGGTTATTGGGGCCTGTTTGCGAAGCGCAAGGAATTCTGTTCGGTATGGAAACATCTTTTCCGCATTGAATTTCTTGGACGGAGCATAGCTTGAGCCATAATGGTGAACGGTGCGATCAGCAGTAATTTTTGACAGCTGCTTTTTTGGCAAGCACCATTATGACAATGTGACAAAATGTCACTAATCGCCATAATAAAGGAATTGACTATATGTATTTTTTTTCAAAAAGTCATATCGACGAAAATCGATGATTAAAGTACATAAATTCAATCGTTTTATTTCCCAAATTCTTCAACTTTTACTAAAATTTTTGCATTTATTTTAATGTTAAAGATGAATATTAAGTTCTATCAAATTTTGAATATTTTTAACTAAGATTGTAAAAGATTTTTTTTTGTTTTCATCGTCAACAATTTTGATTTAAACTGTTGAAATTTTCTCTAAATAAAGCTTTGTAGTCACAAATTTACCAACACATTCAAAGTATGATTACTTGGCAGGTTTGCTATCTCATTCTAACAAAAGTATTTTTTCAGACGACTTCTAGCTGGATTTTTTGCACTGACCGCCCGATATGTCAGCCAACATATTTCGCAGGGCTGTGACAGCTCGAGCTCGATCATTGTTTGCATCAGGACATTGTGACGAGAAATTCGACACATTTGGGTTAAATTATATTTTTTTCACCGGGTTTCGTATATTAAAAACAAAACTTAATCTTATGCAGCACAAAAGTATCCCGAAAATCTTAGTGAACGTAATATTCCTACAACCCAAATCGGATTTACCTTAAAAAAAAGCTTTTTTTTTATTTAAATTTGAATTTCAAAGAAAACAAAGTTTGCATGGATTTTCATAACATGAGAAAATTTGTGGAGGAAAAGACTAAAATGTAAAAAAAAAATCAGTTTTGTTGTTAAAAATACTCAGATATTATTAATAATACAAATCATTAATTTTTTGACTGTTTTCTCAAGACCTTTTAATTTCTGCACAATTTTGTTATATAAAATAGATTATTTTGTTTTAAAAACAAATAGTTTAAAATTTATTTAAATAACACAGCCCAACGATATAAAATTAAAAAAAATCACGATACAATTGTAAAGAATACAAATTTTGAAGCCACGTTGAAAAAAGTAGTTTTGGGAAGAAGTTATTTTTTTCTCGCAATACTTCTTATTTTTATAATTCTAAAAAAGCGTGTTAAAGAAAAAAGCTAATGTTTTTAAAATTTTCCAAGAAATAACCTTTATATTTGGCAACTCTATTCGATTTTTTATAAATACTCACATTTTAATAGTTTTTAATATGATTTTCAAAATAATCCAAGTTTTGCATGAAAAATTGGGAAGCACATTTCTTTAAGGGCATCGCGAAAAATCTTCCATCATTTTGGATTTTTTTTTTGAAATATTATATCGAACAATGTAAAAAAAAAGTTTATTTTAACAACAAAGGCATGACAAACAAAGCGGAATGTTTATAAGATTTTGGAATTTAGTATTTTATGGTGCAATATACAAAAAAATATATATATTTTAAAAATTGAAGTCAAACAAATCGAAATTATAGATTAATTTTTTAATTTAATTTTTTTTGAAGATAATATTTTTTTTACAAAAACAACAATTTAAAAAAAATTATAAGGCTGGTAAAATTTTTATTTAATTTAAATTTAAAATTTCAAGCAAAATTAGCAAATCATAGCATCTGCATCACGCTATAGGGGGTGCCACAAAGGTCAATTCAATATTCTAAGACAATTTGATTGCCGCCCGGTACATCCAAAAATATCTAAGAACCTTAATTTCCACACTGTGCTCTAAGGCTATTTATTGGATATTTACAATTTCAAGCAAAATTTTCGAAAAATGAAAACAATTGTCATCACAAAATATTGTACATCATAACAGTCATGTAACTGTCACAACCCTGCAAAAAAAACTATATATTTATATTTTTTAAATGTGTCAAATCTTGAAATCAACTTGAAATCAAACTTGCATTGGTGTGTTACACTAAGGAAACTTTCAAATTGAATCTAAAATATCATATATTTTTGTTTAAAATGACATTTTTTATGAGTTTCTGAAAATGCAGATTTTTATTAAATATTTGCGATTTTTTTTCAGATTTTCGTCAAATTTTTGCTATTTTTTATTTTATTTTTTATTTGACTGAACCTTTGTCCATCACTTTCTTTTGTCAAAATAAGTCATTTTGCATCATTAATTGGAAGCATACAAGCCAGCCAAGGAGCATGTTGACAGCTCCCATACAAACTGAGCGTAAGATGGCGGCCTTCGATATTATCTCGCCAAACTTTTGAAAATGGCGAATAGTTTAATTAAATAAAGTTTATGCCTTGTTTCGACAAAGTTAAAGTGAGCGTGCCACGAAAGCCGTCACGAAAAAAAGTTTCCCGTGCAAATTTTGAGTTGCGTATTTATTGGGCGGACTCCGACGAGGCCCACTGGCCATCTGTCGGTGAATACGCGCAACTCACGAAAACTGTCATCTCAGGGTCCGGCTGATAGAAACATACAAAAGTGTCATAAAATTTTCGACAATTTGTAGCTTGAGAATGGAACTCCCGATCGACTTGGTATGTTCGGCAAAAGTGCAAGTTATTAAATGGACTTTTCTGGAAAATTATTACACGGAAAAATGGCCCCATTTATTCATTTTTTTACAAAAACTCGGTTTTGACAAATTTCACCCCCACCAAGAAAAAAACAGTTATTTTTTGAAAAGTTTCATAAAAACTTTTGAACTTTTTTCAAAAATGAATTTTGGATATAAAATTGAATTTACAGTCAAAAAGTGTAAAACTTGATGAAGTGTGTCGTTTTCCTTGTTTCGGTTTTTTTTTTAATAATGACTTTTTTCCAAATTTTGAACATAGGGCCCATCATCGTTTAGGTAGGTAGTTTGAGGTAGCTGAGAACCCTTAGAAGACCGTTAATTGCCTAAAATTAGGAAAAATGAATATTTCTAAGTGCTACCCGATTAGCCACCTTTTCTCGATCGAAGTTGGAAACGATGCAATTTTCGGTGTAAAAAATAAACCTTTTGGAAATTTTCTAAAAACTATGGTCAAAATTTCAAAATCGCTATTAATATTTCAAAAGGTTTAAAACTAATTATTTTGCCGATTTGCCGGAAAACGCTTTTTTTGGTCATTTTCTTTTTTTGTTGTAATCTTGTTTATTTTACAGTTTACACATATTTGGGATTGATGCAGATAAACAAGATCTGACCTCTAGTTGTTGAAATACAGCAACTGAAAGAAAAATGAACAGAAAAAAATTGGTAATCACCCAATTTTCAAATAAAGATACACAGAAATAATATGTAAATTTACACAGCACGTAATTACTGTTTCTTATGTAAACTCACTCAATGTAATGTTGAAATATGATGTAAAGAGTAAAAAGTCATGGAAATTACTCCAATGTAAATCTAAATCTAATGTAAATCATGAATCTAATGGAAACGTTGAGCATGGAAACTCAAATCTGATGAATTTCTACCCGTGTTCGGCTTCCTGTAAATTCCTATCTAATGTAAATCATATATCCAATGTATTTCTGCCAAACTTCAAAACTACCCGAACTAAAAATAGTTATATTTGGTTCTCTTTCTGTCGCTCTCATACTTCGCTGGCCAACTGCCTGAGCCGCGCCCTGAACAAGTTGATGCTTTAGCCGCTCGTTTATAAAATGCAAAGATGGCTCAGTCGGCAGCGGGTAGCAGCAGTAACACCGAACATTCTACCCGTCGTCCGTTCGATTCCAGTTCAGCGTTATTCCACTTGGCCGTCGACGAGAAAGCGTCCCCTACCTGTGAAACAACTTTTTAAAATCATAATTTCGAATCATTTGCTGCCCGCTTCACTCATTTTAAAATAGATAATAGGCCACACCCTTTTCCTACTGCAATCCAAGTCCAGCTTCTCATTCTTATTGGCCAATCAGAATTAGTTGATTTGAACTAATGTAAATTCAAAACTAATGTAAATTCCAAAACTAATGTAAATTTTCAAAACTAGTGTAAATTTCCAATGAATATAATGTAAATTTCCAATGAACCTAATGTAAATATACATCATTTATCATGATACCTTTTGGTACATGATAAATAATGTAAATTTACAGAAATATTTTTTTCTGTGTATCTTAGGAACATTTGATACAATTAACAATGTCTGAGAATTTTCTCAGCTTTTCAAAAATATGTTTTTCAAAAGTGGGCAAACATGTGCACTAATTTAAAAAAATGAATAACTGCGACTATTTTCATAAAAGATATCAGAAAATGGCTGTAACATAAAAACGGTGCACTTTATTAAAATTTCACTAAAGTATTTTTGAATTGCAAATTTTTTGCGCCCAATACCTTGATTTAAAAAAAAATCATAACTCGATCTAAGATTTTTTGCCCGTTCTGTAAATTTCTGAAAAGTTGGCATTTGATATCCCCTAAAATATATCAGAAAAAAAATAAAATGGTGTTTTTTTGCAAATCAAGTTTAAGTGTCAAAAAGTGAAATAAAAAATCCCCAATTTTTACACCGTTTATCATTTTTTCAGTGTAGTCCTTATAAATACCTACAACTTTGCCGAAGAAACCAAATCGATAAAAAAAAATCTTCAAAAGATACAGATTTTTGAATTTTCTAATATCATTTTTGTATGAACAGCTGCCAAATTTGTATGGAAAATTATATGGGCAAACTAATGATGCAAAATGGCTTCTTTGGGCATACTGAAGGCACCAAAAGAGTTTCAGACGGATTAAAAAATTAAAATTAAAATTAAGGGAAAATACAGATTGCGTAGAGAATTGCTCATTTCTGGATTTTTTTTTTTTTTGAAAATGTCCAATAATCCAAATTTTTAGTTTTTGCTTTTTGGGTGTTTTTTAATACCCCTGACTCAAGGCGGTTTCAAAAACACCCAAAAAGCAAAAACTGAAAATTTGGTTTATTGGACCTTTACAAAAAAAACTCCAGATTTGTAGGTTAGGAAATTTAAAATAGAATTTGTGTAAACTTTATTGTAAGTAATAAATATTGAATTTCATGAAACAAAACCGATATTTTGTGAAAAAATAAAGTGAAACAAACTGCTTTGAATATTGATAGAACATAACTTTGAATACTTTTTGTCATCATGGCAGCTTTCAAGCTGTCAACGTAACAATTCTCTACTTTATAGCAAGCGCCTTTATGGCATTACGTCAAAGTTTTTCCCCCAGAAGACTACTCAAAGCAACATTCTGCTTCTCTTGAGTAGCAGTGAAAGGAAGATGGAAAGCTTGTTTTGCCGTAAAATCACGTGTGTTTGTGTGTGGTGCACTCCTCCTACAATCTCGGTGCTCACTGGGAAGGAAACTGTACCTGTGCATAGCCAGCCAGACACGTGTACTTAACCGCGTGCACATACCTGGTTATTTGGAGCGGGGCCATACTTTCAGCTGGGCCGAGCTTGGGCAAGTTAATCGAAGCTTGTTTTGTCTGTTCCTAGCTGTGAGCCCCCCGGTTGCATCACGTGGCATTTCTGTCTGGCGATTTGGTTGATTTCTGGTTGAAATTGTGTTATAAAATAGTCATTTAAGGAAAAAATCATGAAATTATTTGTTTCATTTCAATTTTAAGAAAAATCTTGGCTTTTAGATGCTTTAACATTTATTTTTCTTTGTCTCTTTTCCAGATTCACTCCTTGTTCTTTTTTTTTTAAATAAAGGTAAGTTATCAATAGTTGAAAATCTGTAATTTCAAAATTCACATTTCAACGACCATTCACTTTAAATTCATCTGTCCAATGTTCACCTGTCATAATTTAAGCATCACCTTGAAATCAATTTGAACTATTATGCAACCTGCCCGAAACCCCAGGAAAAATCCAATTATGCCAATCCGTCAATTCCAATTGTCGATTGTTCGGAGGTGCTTTCGATTTCAGCTCAAACTACACACACACACACGGGTGGTCGATTTGTGGAAAATCGATTTCCATTCAACTTTGGAAGCGCTTCCCACCACCCAAATTTCCTGCACACTCGCTGCTTCCCGCAACACATGTTTCAGCTTCGAAATTCACTTTCCATTTCGGTGGCTAGTTTTGGGCAATTTTAACCAAAACGATTCCGCAGAGCCAGCCAATCGTACAGCCAATTTGGGTGCAACCCTTTCTGCTCATCTTATGTTTTGCTGAAAGCCGATGATCGACATTCTACGCACGGCTCGAGAAATAATCGAATTTGTGCGGTCTTGACAGAATCAATCATTTCCTGGGGGTCGCCTGCTTGGGTTTCTTTTAATTTTATTGAAGGTTTGGAACCAATTGAAAATTTGTTCAAACGGATTTAAAACGTTTTTTTCAAATTGTTTCTTCTTGCTGCTTTTGAAGGATTAAAAAATGAATACGATAGGATTGTACATTAAAAGACACTTTGGCTTGGAAGTAATGCTTAGTGATTTTCTAGAATTTTGCTATTTAAAAAAAACTGAATATTTTTTATTAAAAAAAACAAGTCTGCATTTTGCAGGACCAACGGATATATGAAAACGAAAAAATTTCGAGTGTATCAACCAGAGTTTTCAAGTTTTATGGCCCCAGAAGCTAGTCTGTAAATTTGAGCTCATTTGGTTAAAGGGTCCAGTTTTAACTTGAAGTCAGAATGGAATTTAATAAATTTAATTTATTCATTTTTCAATTTTAAACTCTTCTTCTGGAAGTTTTTCCTAAACCCGATAAAATAAAGGGAAATATACCTTTTCCAATCAAACACCTGTATTCGTCATATGGAGAGTTTGATGCTCGATTAAAGCTCCAAAAATACTATTTAGTCTATAAACTTACCAGTACGTTTTCAAAGCGCTTAAGATATGAAATTGCTTCCAAATACCGGCAACATGTTCTTTTGAGCATTAGTTAGTCACTCACTTGAAAAATATTCCCGAAACATGTAAATAATAAGCAAGCGCCATAAAAAAAACATACACACCAAGTCTTTTGACGTTTGACTTTTGTCGATCCATTCCAATCGAAGGCTGACGAAAACCGAGCGAGCAGCGAAGGCAAATAAAGAACAAAGGGTGGCCACCAACACCACCAGCAGCGCCTGTTGGAGTGAGCAAGTGCTGCCAGGAAAGTTTCGCTATAAATGCTACTTTACGTGAATGTTCGCTTAAAATTTCATCAATTTTGACAGCACAAAGCAGTCCCAAAAGAGCGCTGGAAGAAAAAAAAGAACTAGGCTGAAAATAGAAAAATGGGCGTGGCCCAATGCACTCGATTGATTAGAATGCATTTTTGGAATATTTTTTTCAAATGCTTGTAAAAGGAATAGAATAACTTTTAGTAAAAGTAAAAATAAACAGAAATGTTCACAAAAAGTAGCTCTACTCGTTGGTGTCCTTGGTTTAAGTAAATTTCAAGGAACACTCCAGATTATCCAGCATCATTCAAACACGACCGCTTATTAGGCTTGAAATGGGTATATTTCCCCTATTTCGTCTTAGAGACTTCTCATAGATTTTTATTCGGGGAACAACTTGAAAGAGAGTGCTAGGAATTGATCCCGAAAAAATACAATTAAGTACTCATTTTTGAAAATATTGTTCATTACAAAGTTTTACGAAATACATAGCACTAACTGTAAACTTAAAATATTTTTTTAAGATTTCCGAAAAAAATTGAAGTAACGTTATTCAATAATTGAATGAAAAAAAAAACGCAAAGTTGCTAAATGTATTTTATATTGAAAAAAATTGAAGTTTTTCATTCAATTTGGTTCGAAATACAAAATAAGAAAAAAAAGATAGAAAGACATTTTGTTTGATAATTTCCTAGAATTATTAAAAAACAAAAGTTTTAAATAATCTACAAATAGAATTTTCCCATATTTTTTAAACAAAAAAAAAACACTTTTACTGAAAACCATGACAATAAAGAAAATTTTACTTACACTTATTGATTGTAATTTGAATTTGATTGGAGTTTTTTTTACCAAATTAAATTTCCATGATGTCAGTAAAATAAAGATAGCTGAGTCTTTAGTTCACCTGATGAAAATTTCACAATTTTTCACCAAATTAAATTTGCAGTTTTATTTTGCAACTAAAATTTAGTGTTATGGGGTTAAACCTTGAGCTACCGCTAACTTTTAAGTAACTTTACTGTGTACACAATGCCAAACTATTCAAAAATATTTTTTTTTAAATTTTAGTATGTAAATTTTCATTTTATTTATTTATTGCCGTTGAAAACTACAAGGAATTTTCAGAAGAAAAAAAAAATTACGTAACATCTGAAAAGTATAAAAAATGTGAAAAATTGTATTTCCTTCTTATATTTAACTTACGATGTCTCGAAAAATGTTAGTTTCCATAATTTAAAAATTAAATAAATGTGAAATTTTGAGATTTAAAAATAAAATGTATATTTCTTTAATCTTTTTAACGGTTGTTGTCAAAATGTTAATTTTGACTAGACTTGAAAAAAATGAATAAATAATATTTTAATTGCAAAGACTAGAAAACTAATAATTTTCAAATATCACGTGTTGAAAAAAGAGTAAATTAAAATTTTAAATAAAATTGTCCTGACAAAAACTCACAATCACAATATTAAAACTTTATTAGGCCGTTTTTCAGCAGGTCAAACAACTCAATCCCAAAAGTACATTATTTTGAATGTATTAACAGATTTTTTTTTTCAATATTTTTTTGCAGAGGTACCATTCCCTCATGAACATTTTTGAACATGAACATTTTTTGCCTAAAAATGATTCATTTTCATTTTTGAAATTTTTTTTCTCTGTCTCATCATATTTTTTTTAATTTTTATGACCGTACGTTCGATGTTATCCCAAAAAAAACATTATTCTCAAAAAAAGATAACTCTGGTACCATCCTTAACACAAGTTCAAATCGTGTCTTTTTTGGTTTCTTATAACAAAAAAAATGGAATGTTAAAACAAACGAATTTTGGGTTTTTGAATTTTAGCAATACATTTTTTTCAAAGTCTTAAGGCTATAACAAATTAGCTTAAAGGGCCTTTAAAAAAAACGCTAGAAATGTAAACCAGTAAAGCTACTGTCAAAAATAAACGAAATATTAATCAATGTACGCAGAAAAAAAAGTCATGGTAATATTACATCTGAAAAGTGGTACATTTTTTATGTCAGCAAAAATATGTAATTTTACCTCTGAAAATGTGTAATTTTAGCAATTTAGACAGAAAAAGCGATATTACACCGGAATAGGGTGTAATATCGCTTTTTCTGTCTAAATTGAGGTAAAAATTACAGTTTTCAATTTTACACAATTTTTTACTGTGTATGAACATATTTTTTACTAAGAGTGTATCGTTTATCGATCTGTGTTCTAAAAATTCATAGTTTCATAGGTAATAAATAAATACAAAAACAAATGTTTTCCAATGTATTCTTAATAGTTTACTACAGATTGTCCAAAATTTATAAAAAGAAAATAAATTTTAAATTTTGACAAAAACTTTGGAGTACTGAATTGGTAAGACTATTTCTTCTTAAACCATAGATTATTTGATATTTTGATGCCCTCTTTGCATGACAAGCCCCCAAAAATGTATAGGTTATTTGTTTATTTTTTGTTATAGGTTTTGTGTACACACATTGTTAGATTTTGTAACACACACACAGTAAAACAATTTGGAAATTAGGAAGGTGTCAAATTAGAAGGTTTAATATTATCTATTTAACGATGTTATATTATTCCGATTCAGACTGAAAATGTTTATTTAGAGGTAAAACTACATATATTTCAGATATAAAAAAATAAATATTCCCAGATGTAAAATTACCATGATTTATTTTACTGTGTACCGGACATTTGTCAAAATGTAGATATCAAAAGTATTTAGTTCAGTTTCATATCAAACATGTGTTTGTGATAATGAATAATTTATAATCTTTAGAATTAGTTTTCATTGCATTTCTTTATATGACATTCTGAACATGCAAAGTTAAAAAAAAATCTTGGTAATTTTACATCTGCGAATGAGTACATATTTTATGTCAGAAAAAATGTGTAATTTTCTACTTAAAAATGTGAAAATTTACCACAGTTCCAGTCTAATTTGAGATAATATTACAGCGCTAAAGAGGTAATGTTAAACCTTCAAATTTCATACCTTTCAAATTTACACAATATTTTACTGTGTAAAATTGAAAGTTAACTAAACATTAATTAAAAAATTATTATTCTTTATTTTGTTATGCTCAATTATGTTAATATTCCTTAATTCTTTTTCTCAGTTTTTATTTTTTTCCATTGTAATATTTTCTCATACCAGAAAGCTAATTACGTCTCTTTCTTGGCACTTCTTTTGTAACAAATCCACGTACGTCATAACCAATATCACGCGTCACAGTGAAGAACCCAGCCGGTCTGTCTAGTCTAGGTTCGAGGAGGCGGTTTTGTTCGCCGCCAACTTTGTCGCGATGTGACAGTTCAGTGAAGCGAAAAATTTGCGTTATTGTTGTTGTGTCTCTGCTTTGTCTTTTTTTATCTCTGCTTCTCATACCTACTCTTTCTTCACGTTGTGCGTGCTCGGAAGGCATTTTACTTTTTTCGTGTAAGCCGCAAAGGCACTCACTATTCTCTGGCTTTGAAGATTTGATTTTAATTTCATATTTTGCTTATTAATGGGCCGCAATCAGTTGCAGCAGGCTGGTTGTTTTTTTTTCTTTTGATTGCTTAGTTTTGAAGCTGAGGTCACCACAAATAACTTTTTCCTAAAAGTTTCTTAGCATGGTTTTAAACGACCTTCACCCACACAGCTCAGCCTTACATAAGCCCTACAAAAGTGTAGAACAACACACTTTCAGTGCGTCCATCTGGGTGTGTGAGTGTTTACGTGAGAATCTTATTTTTATCACCGTGGTCGCTCACTCAACTTGATAATCATGGTTTGCTTTGTTTACAAAAAGGGCCGGTCGGTGATGGGCGCACTTTCCTTCTCCCTTCATTTGCATCGGTAATTGGATTTTTGCATAATGAGTAAACTAAATTTAGCATCAAATCGGCGTCGTCGACGTTGAGCTGTCAACAGCGGCCACCTTCGCGGAAGTGTTGCCGGGTTGCACGGAAAAAATACGCGCAAATATGTTTTTGTTAAATTTTGAGATTTGTTTTCTGAATATTTTTTTCAGTGCAAAATTGCTAGAATGCAACGCCTACTGAAAATTTCCACCACTTTTTTGCTCTCGAAACAAGGACCAAAGGAGGCTGTTTGTTTTTGTTCTCACCAATGCCATCTTCCCCGGAAAAAAGGAACTAGCATGAACAAGCACGAAAATAGGTCGCCATTTGTTGGCACGTTTAATTATGGAAAGTGGAGTGAACGCGGTGGTACGTGCTGAATTGCAGTTTGTTATGAATTAATTTACAACGCTGGAGATTAACTGGAAGCATATGATTTGCGGAAGGTCAAGAAAACTTATGGTACTGAAGATTTTTTTTTATTGAAAAATATTTTTTAAATGAAACATAATCATAGTAAAACTCATAATATTTTGTATGAGCCCAGGAAATTCACCAGGAAACTGAGCTAAGACTTTGTGAATGACTTCCTTATAACCAAAGAAGCTTCTTAGCATCATTAGTTTTTCCATACAAGTCTCCATATAATTTTGGAAGCTATCCATACAGAAATGGTATGTAAATATTCGAAAATTGGATTTTTTTTTGATCGATTTGGCGTCTTCGTCAAAGTTATAGTTTTGACGACTATTTAAAAAAATGAGGTACACAAAAAATTAACCTTTTCACAAAAAAAACAAATTCTCAAAACCCTTATTTTATTTTATTTTGTATCAAATTTTGATGTATTTTACAAGACGAAAATTAGGACGGGTTAGTTCAAAAACACAACTTTTGTAATCGAAGAAAGTACAGGTGCTTGAGTCGTAAAGTTATCGCAGTATTTGCAAAAAAGTAATTTTTTTCCCGGTTTTGTCACTTTCGCGTGGTGCGTCAAACTGCCAGTTTTTATTTTCAAAAAATCATATTCTTGAATCCTGTTGATGAGCTCCTCAAATTTTTTCTAATATTGTGTATAATTTCTCGATTTATCCGATAAAAATATTAAAAAGTGTCATAGGACATTTTCCAATGTTAGGCTAATTTTTTTAAACTTCAAGCTATTCTTTCTTGAAAATCTAAACTCGGTTGAAATGACAAGATGTTATGATTTCTTGAAAAAAATATTTGTTTTGTGAAAATTGATAAAAATTATTATTTTAACCGCCCTAAAACGACGTTGGTTGGCACAGTGATCCAGATCGCAAAATTAAGTGGAAAATGGATTTTCCGAAAAATGTTGAAGTTTTGGAGGTTTGGTGTCTTCAGAAGGGTTCAGGGTTGTTACGGAAAAGTCGAGAAAAAATCCGCGCCAGATCCGCGCCGACCCCTAAACCCAATCCGCGCGAAATCCGCGCCATATAAAAAAAATCGCGAAAAACATAGAAGAGAGTAACATAATGAATGAAATTTTAAACGAAAAAAAGAATAATACAGAAGGCATTTGGATCAGTACCGTTGATCAGTTGTGGATTCATATCCCACCTGTACCAAATGGAATCTTTTTTTGTCATTTCTGAAACAATATGAGCATTTTTTGCAACACTAATATCATTGCTTTAAAAACAAATTCAGGAAAAAAAATTAAATTCTGAATTTTAAAAAATTTAAAACCATAAAATAAATCACCAAATTATAAAATCTAGGGATTTAGTACTTGATAATTTTCGCCAAAACTTTACTCTGGAAATACGAAACACAAAATTTCTATTATTTTTTTCTCTAAATTTCTCTAAACTAAAATATAATTCTAAAAATGATCCTAACTAAGAAAATGGCAAAAAATAATAATTTAATAATTCAAAAATTTAATAATTTTATAATTTTATAATTTGATAATTTAATAATTTGATAATTTGATAATTTGATTATTTAATAATTTAATAATTTAATAATCTAATAATTTAATAATTTAATAATTTAATAATTTAATAATTTAATAATTTAATAATTTAATAATTTAATAATTTAATAATTTAATAATTTAATAATTTAATAATTTAATAATTTAATAATTTAATAATTTAATAATTTAATAATTTAATAATTTAATAATTTAATAATTTAATAATTTAATAATTTAATAATTTAATAATTTAATAATTTAATAATTGAATAATTTAATAATTTAATAATTTAATAATTTAATAATTTAATAATTTAATAATTTATTAATTTAATAATTTAATAATTTAATAATTTAATAATTTAATAATTTAATAATTTAATAATTTAATAATTTAATAATTTAATAATTTAATAATTTAATAATTTAATAATTTAATAATTTAATAATTTAATAATTTAATAATTTAATAATTTAATAATTTAATAATTTAGTAATTTAGTAATTTAATAATTTATTAATTTAATAATTTAATAATTTAATAATTTAATAATTTAATAATTTAATAATTTAATAATTTAATAATTTAATAATTTAATAATTTAATAATTTAATAATTTAATAATTTAAGAGCGAGTCCACGAGCAAAGCATACCCATCTCGCATCGACCTCACCAATCTGCCTGAAATTTTCAGGGGTTGTTTGTACATATAAAACTAGCATCCGGCCAAAATATGAGCACTCTAGGTCAACGGGAAGTGGGGCAAATCGGGACACAAAGTTTGAAGGTTCAAAAACGTAAAAAATCTTAAAAAGGCTATAACTTGGACAAAATTCTATTTAATTTCAAAATTCAAAATACATCTGAAAGGGCTTTAAAAATGCAACAAAATGCAGGATAGGACATCCAAATTGGTTAATTCTAAAGGGAGTTATTGGCATTTTAGTGAAAAAATAGCATAATTTTCAAACTCAAATAAAAAAGTGTTCCATCCAGATATCAACTCGGATCGACCTGCAGCTTGTAGGGGACATCTGGGACTACCATCTGAGACTGAGAACGCTTTGGGTAAGGCAGTTTAACATATTGAATAGACACTTTTACTTTTAGTGAAGTTTTTGGTTGTAATTTTTTGCTCGGAGGACCCCTTAGATCCCATTTTCTGGTGATAATTTTATCATAATCGTGTTCCTGAGACAATTTCACATTAGAAACATGCATAAAAATGTTTTTTTCATCCATTTTAACCCTTTAAAAAATGAAAGTTTAAAAAAAAACTTTGATTCACATTTATTGAAAATCAAGTTCGTTTCCAAGGATACTAGATGACACCAAAAAAAAGCAGCTTCTTAATTTTTTTTTATCTTTAATTTTTTAAAGGGTTAAAATGGATGAAAAAAACATTTTTATGCATGTTTCTAATGTGAAATTGTCTCAGGAACACGATTATGATAAAATTATCACCAGAAAATGGGATCTAAGGGGTCCTCCGAGCAAAAAATTACAACCAAAAACTTCACTAAAAGTAAAAGTGTCTATTCAATATGTTAAACTGCCTTACCCAACCCGGTCTCAGTCTCAGATGGTAGTTCCAGATGTCCCCTACAAGCTGCAGGTCGATCCGAGTTGATATCTGGATGGAACACTTTTTTATTTGAGTTTGAAAATTATGCTATTTTTTCACTAAAATGCCAATAACTCCCTTTAGAATTAACCAATTTGGATGTTCTATCCTGCATTTTGTTGCATTTTTAAAGCCCTTTCAGATGCATTTTGAATTTTGAAATTAAATAGAATTTTGTCCAAGTTATAGCCTTTTTAAGATTTTTTACGTTTTGAACCTTCAAACTTTGTGTCCCGATTTGCCCCACTTCCCGTTGACCTAGAGTGCTCATATTTTGGCCGGATGCTAGTTTTATATGTACAAACAACCCCTGAAAATTTCAGGCAGATTGGTGAGGTCCAAACGACGTCCCATACAAAGGGGTATGCCCTGTTCGTGGACTCGCTCTTAATAATTTAAAAATTCAATAATTTGATAACTTAAGAACTTTCTTAAAAAATTAAAAATTAACAAAAAAAATTAATTGTAATATTTTCGTATTTTTTCAATTCAATAATTCGTGTTTTGACAATTTCAAATTATGAATTCTATTTTTTTTTATTATTTGAATGTGTAAATTCTGAAATTTCAAATTGTTGAATTCTAGATTTCTTATTTTTTTAAATTTTAACATTACATTTCGCTTTTAGACGGAGATTTTAGCAGATTTCTAAATGGATTTCGTGTGATAATTGGGAGTAGAATCAATTCTACCTGAATCAGAATGGCAACAGAGTTTTTAATTTTTTCAATAAACGAAAAATTTAAAAATTTAAATTTTTATATTGAAAAAAACATCGAAAATCTAAAAAGTTTCATAGCTTCAAATTTTTAATATTCTGTAATTTTTTCGAATTTTGTTATCTATATATATAAAGTTGATAACGGAAAAACGGATCGGAGCGCTCTTTGTTGCGTTGGGTTCGTATAAGCCCAAGGAAGGTTTTTACGCTAATATATTGACACTTTGGCCACTCCGGAACCGATTCCGGAGCATCGGCAAATTGTATGGAAAAAGATGCGTAAAATCAAATTTTGATCACAGGAGGCTGAATAAACGAAAAAGTAAAAAAAAAAGTCAACAAACGAAAAAAGGCAGAACGAAGTCTGTCGGGTGAGCTTTGTTTTTTTTTTAAGAGTTGTAATGTGATGTTAAATTTATATAACAAATCTTAATACATTAAAAAAAATCGCTCCTTGAAGATTATTTCAAAGTTTCTTATTAAGAAAAAAAAACAATCAATAATTTTTAGAAGAAAACATTCTTCATTAACAACTTCTTAGAAATTGATGTTTTCGCACTAAACGAAAAAAAAAAAATTATTTAATTCCTAATAATATTTTCCTTTGTAATTTGAAAGAAAATCTATCGTTCTCAATTATTTTGTTTATCAATATTACAATCCGCGCGAAATCCGCGCCTGAGCAAAATTAGCCAGCAAATCCGCGCCAGATCCGCGCGATACGCGCCATCCGCGCCATCCGCGCGATCCGCGCCGTCCGTAACAACCCTGGGGTTGTTGCAAATCAAATGGGGCAACTTTTGGTTCGGGTTAAAATTAGAGTGGTTCACGATTAGTGTGATTTTGAAAATCTAACTTTTCCGGAATATTTTTGAGAATTTTTTATTCTTCTAGAAAGTTGTTGGGCTGGCCAATCCAAGCAACTTAGTCGAAGACACCGACATTTGATCTCATAATCTACACCTTCTACAACCAAATTTATAGAAAGCATCTAAGCAAAGCATCAAAAACCTGTTTTTTGAACGTGGCTATTCAGGGTTAACTTTTAGTGAAAAGTTATATATATATTCGAGACACTTTTAAAGCTCTAAAAAACTAAAAATTTTATTTTTGACAAATTAATTTGAATTTTAGAGTCAAAAATTAAAGCCATTTTAAGTTAAAAAGAAAGCAAATTTTAAACTTCTATATCTCCAAAAGGCCCAAGTTAAATTTTAATCTCCAGGTTAGATTAAAAAAGAAGAGATCTAGCACTAAAAACGCTGAAAAAATCTCAGAGGTGTTTTTCTGAAAACTTGAGATATCTTTAAATTTTAATATTCAAGGGAAAACAAAATTGGACCCCCCTAACGAAATTTGAAAATTGTTCAAATATATATTTTCCCATGTAGCTTTGCCCGCTGAATCTAAATCTGCCCTCAGAATTGATCCAAAGTGTAAAATTTAGCTTTAGGAAACCAAAAATATGCCCAAAAATCGTTTTTCGACACTTTGGCTCAATTCTGAGGGCAGATTTAGAATCTGCGGGCAAAGCTACATGGGAAAATATATATTTGAACAATTTTCAAATTTCGTTGGGGTGGTCACTTGAAATTTGAACTTGAAAAAAAGTCTCTTTAAAAAAACTAAAACTCATCGGATTCTGGCGTCATTGGAAGGATTATCGAGAGCAATTCCAGCTCAAATCAGGTTTTTTTTTCTGGTACTTTTGTACCCGACCCTCTCCGATTTCAATGAAACTTTGTAGACATGTTATCCTTGGCATATATAAGCCATTTTTGTGTGTATGGAGCCAAAAGTACTCGAAAAAAACATTTGAGGAGGGCGTAAGGTATCTAAATATTTTTGTATTTTGTAATTTAAAAATTACTGTATCTCGAAGCCGTTGCGTCGTATCAAAAAGTGGTCAAAGACAAACTTGTAGGAAATTGGACGGGCTTTCTGAAAAAAATACACTGAAACAAAAAAAAACACTCCACTTTTATGAGATATTTTGGTTTTTAAGTCTAAAACTTAAATTTAAAGGTGATGTCACTTTTTTTTTCGTTCAAAATTTTTGAGGAAATAGCCTAAAATGTTACCAAAAGACTAACGAAAAATGCAGGATGCTATGTCTTTCCTAAAAAAATACAAAAATCATTTACTAAAACTGTTTTTTTGAAAAGTGGTCTAAACGTCAAAATTTTTAAAAAAGCAGTAGTGGGAATCGGTTCTCCAGACAATTTAACATAAAAGTCTCCATATTGACCATTGTCCTATGTCCAATCCTTGGGAAGATACAGCGGTTTTAAAAAATAAAATGTTGATAAAACGTTTTTTTTTTTTGGTTTTGGCAATTTCTGTATGACAGACTTGGTTTTTCAGTCTCGTAAATATTTTTACCGGAAAGCTCGTCCAATTTCCAATAAGTTTGTCTTCAACAGCTTTTTGATTTATATCGTTTTATATTTACGTAAGCAAATTTACTATCCTAGTTTCTACCACACTGAAAAAAATATTCTATTTTCAGTTATTAGCATTGCAATTAAGTTTATAGCTTACCCCTTACATCCAATTGAAATGCTGTCAAAGGCAAACTTGTGGGAAATTGGACGAGCTTTTCGGTAAAAATATTTACGAGACTGAAAAACCAAGTCTGTCATATAAAAATTGCCAAAAACCACAAAAAACCCGTTTTTTCAACATTTTTATTTTTAAAACCGCTGTATCTTCTCAAGAATTGGACAAAGGACAATGGTCAATATGGAGACTTTTATGTAAAATTGTCTGGACAACCGATTCCCACTACTGCTTTTTAAAAATTTTGACGTTTAGACCACTTAAAAAACAGTTTTAGTAAATGATTTTTGTATTTTTTTTAGGAGAGACATACCATCCTGCATTTTTCGTCAGTCTTTTGGTAACATTTTAGGCTATTTCCTCAAAAATTTTGAACGAAAAAAAATCGTGACTTCACCTTTAAATTTAAGTTTTAGACTTAAAAACCAAAAAATCTCATAGATGTGGCGTGTATTTTTGTTTCAGTGTATTTTTTTTTTTCAGAAAGCCCGTCCAATTTCCTACAAGTTTGTCTTTGATACGACGCAACGGCTTCGAGATACAGTAATTTTTAAATTACAAAATACAAAAATATTTAGATACCTTACGCCCTCCTCAAATGTTTTTTTCGAGTACTTTTGGCTCCATACACACAAAAATGGCTTATATATGCCAAGGATAACATGTCTACAAAGTTTCATTGAAATCGGAGAGGGTCGGGTACAAAAGTACCAGAAAAATTCCTGATTTGAGCTGGAATTGCTCTCGAGCGGCTTAGTCATCATTGAAGCAGCATTCAAAAAATACGTTTTATTTGAAATTTTGAAAATAAGACTTGAAACTTGATTTTTTTTTATTAGGGAAAACAGTTCAATGGAAACCTATATCAATTTAAAAAAAATGTTTTTAATACAACTACTACTAATTCGTTTTAAAATGTTGTTTAAGTTACATTTAAATACTATTCGATCAATTACAAAAAAAAAAAATTAAAATGTTGAATTTATGAGGGATCCTTTTTGGCCAAAAAAGTACGTCAACTTTACACAGCTGCCAAAATTACAAAACTTGTTCTAGAAAAGTGATTTTTTCAGAGAAGTTTCTTTAACACTTTGAACAAATTGTGAAAACCGTTGAATTCAGTTTGTTCCAATCTAACTCCTACTGACTGTAAATACGTATGTGTTTTATCTCTCATTCACTCAAGTGACAGGTTTTCCAGAGGTGCTACTTTTAAGAGTCACACTTGTGGCTCGATGACTAACTCCCCCTCATTTTTGCCTAGACCAAGCCACAGTAAACAATCACGGTTCACGCTCTCACGGATATGTCACACTTGTCGCAACTAATTTGCGCCTTTCCACATCTCGAAGCTGAAAATTAGCTCTTATGCAATTCAACAACAACAAGTATCAATCAATTCAAACACGCGTCAAGAAGGTATCACTTCCCTTGCCTTGAAGTCTTTAAATCACACACCTTTGTAACGCAATACCCTCATCGAATTATGCTTCAAAATGAATCGATTTCGCGGTTGATTTGCTTCCTCTGTTCGGTGCGGACTTCGGAGACTCTGCAATCCGAAACCTCGGATGAACTATAGAGTTCCTCTTCTCTGTAGTGATCTCTCCAGGGTATAATTGGTAATGTGAGCCCAATTAAGGGTCATCCTTTGATGACGTAGCACACCTAATTATTTAATAAAATAGTTTAAAAAAATAATGACATTTTTTAAGCATTTCCAACCTATATTAATCGCGTCACGTAATTAACGAACATCCCCTCGGAACTGTTTACCAGAGCTGCGTGTGTGCGGTAGTAGTGTTCATGAATTTTGTTTCACCTTTCCGGGGCGGCAAACAACGGTGCTCTAGGTGTCTTAATTTAACACCAGTTAGGCGCTGCAAGGTAACGTTGGAAATGGAAATCCCTCGGCCGCCCAAGGTAGTCTGTCCCTTGGCGAATCAATTTGAAGCAGTTTAAAATTCTTTGGTGACGTGGTTTACCTCACTTGAAGCACTTTTCCGTAAGGAACAACTTTGTCGAAGACAGAAAAGTGATACGACACTTTAATCCAGAGTTATTAAGAAATGTTCGTTGGCCTTCTCAATTACGGACGTAAGAATCGAGGTACCTCTTCAAATTTGATGAATCGATTTGATGTTCTAACGCAGGGGTAAGTACTAAGTAGCAGATTTGGAGCAGTTAATCAGGGGTAAGTACTATTTCAAGTATGGTAGTGAAACAGTGAAGAGAAAAGTGAGCTCTGTGAAATAGTGAAGTGATGACTCCTCACTGAGGAGAGAGTGCAGTCAAGTTCTGTCAAACAGTGTAATCGACTATTTTTAATCAGTTTAAGCCAGGAGATCTTGTTCAGGGACCATTCAAAGATTATGTAACACGTTTAGGGAGAGAGGGAGTCAGATCTACGATAATGTTCTGAAAGTTTTGAACGTAGAAAAAACTAAATTCCGCGTTCCAAGCCTGCAACATCAAAGAAACAAAGCTTTCCTTTTCGAAACACAAACTTGATCAATCTTCTTCCAACTAAATGGCGAAAACCTTCAGCTGGGATGTCGAAAATTGAGAAGAAACCCAGTTCGACAGAAGCCACCGCGGCAAATTTTTCATATTTCCACCGTTTTTTTTTTTTTTGTTTTTGTTTTTTTCTTCTCACTGCACTTCAAAGCACTGCTTCTTCATCGCTGGCAATTTGCCAAGAATTTAACGCCGAGAAAATACCACCAACGGGTGTGAACTGAGCAAAAACAACAACAACTGGCAAAAAGTTTTGGGCTGGGTAGGCTCGAGAGCTTTTAATTTTGCCCCCCCGACAAATTTCGAAAACTAAATTGGGAGGCTAATTTTTGTTTCCAATTTGGAACGGTGTAACAATTGCTTCGTTTTTTTTTTCTTTGCTTTTCTTTTCTTTAGATTTATTTAGAAGCACGTGCAATTTCGGTGGTGACCGGTAAATTGTTTCGTTTGGCGGGTTTCATTGAGTTGTGACGGGGTGGGTTTTTTTTAATTTGAGTTTAATTCAATTCAACACCCTTGGCGACACGACACAAAATTGACTGCGAAATTATTGGTTGGACCAATTTATGGTTGGGTGGCCTAGCCACACTGCTCAACGTTAAGCAAATTTTAAATTTTGATTTGGTTTTATTTAAACTTTTTGAGTTAATTTTAAAATAAGATAAATAATTTGGGCGCGTTCATCACATCATAATCTGGAAATTTTCAGCAAATTTAACAAAATCAAGTTATTACAGTTTTTGTTTTTGGTCTAGCTAACATTAAGTGTCAGTTCCAAATTCGTTTTTATTTAAATTCAATTGACCATCATTAGACAGTTAGCTAAATTTCACTAAGATGACCGTCATTCAATTCAATTTTAATCTAAAATGCATTTTTCTGCATTGATAATCATATTGAGCATGTTTGAGCTGGCATAAAAATATTTTGAATTTTTATGGAATTCCAATACACAGCATCACAAAAACCTTTTTTTCACAAAAAAAATGTCAATGCTTGAATATTTTAAAACTAATGATTGCAAAACAACTGAACAGGTGTATAATGCATTTTGAAACACTATTTTTCATTCAAATGTTGAAACCATGGCTCGTAGATTCAATTTTAAAACTTTTTTTTATCCCCCCCCCCCCCCCCCTCAACTTTAGTCAGAGGTGAAGGACATAAACTTCAAAAAATATTTGAAATGGTCTAAATCTAAAAAAAACTGTAAAATACCAAGGTAAAGTTATTTTTAGGCTATAATTTTCAAAAAAAATATTTTTTTTGTTTTTTTTTTTGCAATTTAAAAATATTTTACCATTTCCTTGGTAAGGGCTTTTTTCAGGGGCTGCGAAAATTTCAAACATTTTTCCTGTTAAGGCTTATATGAACTTATTGTTTTTTTTTAAATTTTGTATCAGAGCATTTCTCTCAGATTTCGGTCATTCGATTTTTTTTTGTATTTTTTAATCCGACTGAACCATTTTTGGTGCCTTCGGTATGCCCAAAGAAGCCATTTTGCATCATTAGTTTTTCCATATAATTTTCCATACAAATTTGGCAGCTGTTCATACAAAAACGATGTATGAAAATTCAAAAATCTCTTGATCTTTTTAACGAATTTTTTGATCGATTTGGTGTCTTCGGCAAAGTTGTAGGTGTGGATATAGGCCAGTTTTTGGTAACTTTTTTGAAAATAGTCGCAATTTTGAATTTTTTAAAATCAGTGCCCACTTTTGAAAAAAAAATATGTTTGAAAAGCTGAGAAAATTCTCCATATTTTGCTTTTTTGAACTTCGTTGATACGACCCTTATTAGTTGCTGAGATATTGCCATGCAAATGTTTAAAAACATGAAAATTGATGTTTTCTAAGTCTCACTCAAACAACCCACCATTTTCTAACGTCGATATTTCAGCAACTAATGAGCATGAGCATGAGCATGAGTATGAGCATGAGCATGAGCATGAGCATGAGCATGGTTGACTGCCAATGAGCTGCTACTCCGTTATTGACAGATCAGCTGAAGTTAAACAATGAATCAAAAATGATCAGTGGGAGCCAACCATCCGTTCACTGTTTAACCTCTGAAGACCCCGACTTTATTAGTCAATACCGGCGCCCTCCCAAGAAGCCTGCAGTTCAACGAAAGGGAGGAATGTTAGTCCGATAGTTGAAGTTGCAGACTCATCAAGCACATAGTTTTTCGCTATATACTTGTTAATACCGCTTGAGACCGTTGAATCCACAGCATCTCCTTCAAGCATCACGTGATTAATTTTTTTTTGGATTAGTAGGATAAGGTATTGGCTTTTCGATGCCTCCCGAGCTACGATGCTATGGGGAGGACTTTCATAACAAACCCGTCGGCGAGCCTTCCGAGCAACGATGCTATGGGAAGGTCTTTCTGGTTAACACACAAAGTCACTCACACACAGTTATTTTGCTCCACTATTAACTCAACGATCCAAATTGTCAGTGCGTCTTTTGTTTTGTATATAGAAATGGCTTTTTCACCGCAAAAAAATAAAACGTTATTCGAAAAATTTAAACACAATCCACCCGACGCCGTGCCTTCCGATCAACGATGATATAGGAAGGGCTTTAAAAATCACAAAAGAAATCACTTTTCACTCCGAATATTTTTTACGACCACGCGCTCCCTTTGCCAATTATGCATTGATGACGCTGCATTTTCAGAGGGTAATCTTCTCCTCGCAGCACACAATACACGACAAAAATGCGAAACAAAAGGCACACACAAAAAAAATCACTTTTCACTCCGAATATTTTTTACGACCACGCGCTCCCTTTGTCAATTATGCACTGATGACGCTGCATTTTCAGAGGGTAATCTTCTCCTCGCAGCACACAATACACGACAAAAATGCGAAACAAAAGGCACACACAAAAAAAATCACTTTTCACTCCGAATATTTTTTACGACCACGCGCTCCCTTTGTCAATTATGCACTCACGCACTAATGATGCCATTATTTAATTATAATAACCACTCACCCAAGCACACAAACAGCGACACAAAGGAAATGAAAATGAGCATGCAAAAACAAGACAACGCGTCCCCGTGGTCAGCGCACTAATGATGCCATTATTTAATTATAATAACCACTCACCCAAAGACACAAACAGCGACACAAAAGAAATGAAAATGAGCATGCAAAAACAAGACAACGCGTCCGTCGATATTTCAGCAACTAATGGTCCGATTTACAATGTTAAAATATAAATCATTCGTGAAATTTCTTCGAAAAAAATATTTTTTAAATTTCTGGTGTAGAAAATTTCAAAAATTGAAAAAAAATTAAAATAGTGTTTTTTGCAAATCAAGTTTTAGTGACAAAAAATTAAATAAAAAATCACCAAAAAATTTTACCGTGTATCATCTTTGTTCAGTGTAGTCGACCGAAGGCACCAAAAAAGTTTCAGTCGAATTAAAAAATACAAAAATTAAAATTCTAATAAAAGACCGATTTCGTAGAGAACTGCTCAAATGATATCAGAAATTTCTGGGAAATACTGAAAATTTTCACAGATCTACGTATTTTCGAAAAAATCATAAAATTTCCAAAGAAAAACTCATATTGTAAATATGGGTATCAAATAACCAATAATTTCGCATAGATTTATATGGATATTGCTTTTTTAATACTCAAAATTATCTAAAAACTACGTATTTAAAACTCAAATTTGTTTTTCTTTTTTGTTATATGAGTATGGATTTTCGAATTTTTCGTATAGATCAACAGAAATATTTATTTGGGATTTTTGGGAATATGCAGTCAAAACATTCACAAAACTACGTATTTTCAAAAAAAAAAAACTCAAAGGTTTTAAAAGAATAGGTTGTTTTAGTTTGAAAGTAATAGAAGATCTCTTAAAATTAAGGGAATAAAAAAGTCACCAAACTACGATTTTTAAAAAGTACTCAGATTGTAGAGGTTATTCAGAGGTTATTTAAACAATGCGTAGCATTACGAAAATGTTAAGCATTTAAGGGGTTACATGTAAATCGGCAAAAATGTTAAAGGTTGGTATGAGCATGAATTTAAACTTTTTTTTAAATCTGTTTTCAGGTCATTAAAATATACATGTTTATCTATTACCAAATCAAGTTTGAAGACATTTGGTTGAATCATTGCCGAGATATAGCTATTTGAAGTTAGCTGTTTCTAAAAACGGGTGCCACGATATCTCAACACTGCTTTGACCAAATCGGCTCAAAATTTTGGTAAAGACTCATTAAACCGGTCCTGTGTGCATGATGAAGGCCGATTTTCGAAAAAAATAATTTAAAAAAGAGATAAAATTATTTAAAAAAAAAAACGACAATTTTTAATTTTAGTATTTTTTTTTAAACAAGATTTCAAAATCGGGCTTCGTCATGCACACGGGATATATCTTGAGCGACTTCACCACACATTTCAGCCAATTTGGTCCACCCCATCGCGAGATATCGTGGCACCCGTAAAGCAACTCGGTGTTCAGAGAAAAACGTTCACATAGTTTGACAGTTCGCTTTGCGCATGGCAAAATTTTGAACTCAAATCGTCTCTAACTCAGTTCAGTTACGAAATATCTTTATGAAACTTTCAAAAGTGGTTGAAAATCATCTTTTTAATGGATTGTTGAATTTCCTGTATTACCAATTTTTGCGATTTTCTACATGTATGTAACTCCTTAAAAAAAACATGCTGTGAACATTAAAATTTATGAAAAATTCTTGATCATAATGCAAATTTATCGAGTTTGAGTTTATTTGGAAATACGTAGTTTTTTTTTATTTTTTTAGCTCTTGAAAAAAACTTTCTTTAGTTGAAATCTATGAGAAATTCCGGAACCCTTTTTGCATTCCATATTGCATTAACACAAAATTTGAGTGTTTTTTGAAAAGTACGAAGTTTTGTGTTAATTTATAGTATTTTCAAAAAAAAAATGATATTACAGTTAATTCACGATTATCCGAAGGCCTTTGACAAATTTCTCTTCGGATAATCGAATCACGAAATAGTAGTTTATGCAACAAGTTGCAAAAAGCAGTTTTTTCAGCACGAGTCGTACATTTATCTAACGAGGTTTACCGCTTTTTGATTGGAATTTAAAGTCTATCATCCATGTGCTAAGTAAATGCACCGTTCAAAACAAAAAAAATATTGAAAAATGTTACTTTTCGATACATGCGTTGAAAAGATTAGCTTTTTAGCACCCATTTCAGTTCATTTTTGATAGGAAAAAGTAGGCCGTTTTGTATCTTCAGAAGGACAGGAAAAGTTTACAGTTTTACAGTGAAATTGCAAAAAAAAATATTTTTTTTGTTGTCTTATTTTGATTGTCTAGCTTAGTATTTATGATCCCTAAACTACTCTTAAGTGATTTAAAAAAAAATCAAGATGGCGTATAAAATACAGAGAAAATTCAAGGGCTGAAATTGGGTCGAAGAAGTCGTATTTAATGTTAAAAACGAAATTAAAAAATACAAAAAATGTTTTTGGTAATGATAATAGCCTTCGAATAATCGAGTCTGAACTGTCCTTGCGATATCTAGGAGAAATTTGAATTCATTTGATATCCATTTTACAAAAACTAAAAATTTGATTATTTGTCCTAAAAATGTAATGACATTTCGGTTCACCCTATTCTGGTGGATGTGCTCCGTTAAATGAAAACACGCAAAACCAAAATGAGCACCTTCGATTCAAAATCTTGACCTCAATGATCTAATTTACTGCACCACACTCCAAAAAACAACACAACATCTTCCTGGTCGCGTTGGCGTCAACGTCAACCAAATCGACGGAGGAGGAGGCGTCGCGTCACGTCACTCCTCCCAAAACAAGGTCAGACGTGGTGGTGTTCGAACCAGTATTGACGGCACCACCAGCAGGGGGCCTGCCCCGGTCATGACCTATAAAAGTGTCTTTCACTTACTTGTGAGGAGTGTGGGCGATTTTCGAGGTTAGAATTTTTTTTTTCAAATATTGTTTGTGTAATGTTAATTTTAGTTCAAGTTAATGAAATTAATTAAATTTTGTTGAAAAGCAACTATTTGACCCCAATCTCCCCTATAACAAAAGCCCAGTAGTTGGTAGTTGGTCAACTCTTGCTTTCACGAAGGAACTTACAACCTAGTAGGCGACGTCGCGGTTGTGCATCATGAATAATGGCCATGTCTGGTCGATATTTGGTGCGCGTTTTCTGGGTCAGACTGACCCTGCCTGACCGTCGTCGTTACCTTCTGCTCCAACGTGACATGGCTTCCTTCCCTCGTAAAACAGTGAGGTATGATTGATGGGTTGGAATGGGATCATTTTTCGCGGTTTTTAACGGCTGAAAAGGAAGTATTTTGTACGGATCAGTTCCGGGCGATTTGTTGGCAGATTGATGGATTTGAGGAATGATGTCAGTCTTTTTTCCTTTTTCTGAAGAACATTTTTTAAATTGGTTGTCTGTTATAAATATTTAAATGAGTCTACGATGTTAAATCTTGCAGACTAAAGAAGAGAGAAAAAAACAACAAATAAAAATTCCTCACTAGATGGCAGCGTTCGTGCGTTACAAATCGCATACCTTCGGGCGCTTTCCCGTTATCACTGTATCGTGAAATACCATTCAGTGGACTCCAGCCATCCATCCATCTCAAGACATTCTACACAGCCCATCTTTTCCACTCACCGGTCAATTTCCGTCCTGATTTCGCCCAAGAAATGGCGCAATTTCCCCTCCAGCAACAGTTTGTCAGTCAGTAGCGAAGAAGAAGTGAATCAAATTCCTTCCCTGAAGCCAAAGCAAGGAATTCCCATCACTTTATCATTTATTTCTGTGCTCGAAGAAGATGGCATTCCTGTCCTGGCCATCGACTTGGAGCTCGGTTAATGGCCCAGGACCTCCTACTCTTCAGAGAATTGACTTCTTCGCTGATAATTAAATTTGCTGAAAATTGAAAGTGTTTCAAAGATGCTCATCTCCGGTTTTTCCTTCTTTCTCCCTTTTTTCAGGATTTTTCCCGATTTCCTTCCCAAAGGATGAGGCCCCTTCGAAGGATAATGCCGTGCCAATAGAAGGTTAATTGCCTCCCCCTCGCCCCCTCGCCTGTGGTTGGAAGTCCGACCTGCTGCACCTGCCCGAAACTGGCGGAACGACGGAGGATACGACGCCGGCACAATTCCTTTGCCAAAATGACACTCTACTGGTGGACGCACTGGTTCTGGATCACCGTGTGTGGAGGTGAGTGGTTTTTATCTTCCTAATTTTTGAGAAAACGAGGGAGGAGATGAAATTCTTGGGAAGTTTTTCTTTTAAATTGACTCTGGGTCTAATTGGGTGAATTGAAAGCATTTTGGAGCTAATTTCATTTTGGGCGAAATTCGTTTTCCGTCTGGAAATTTGCTTGAATTGGATTGGGAAAAATAAGCATGTTTTCAGTCTACATATAGGCGCAGTTCGCAATTGAGAGAGCAAATTATGAAAAATCTAAATTTGGGCACAAACATGGCAAGCTGACACATCAAAAGACTATGATTTTTGAGAAAATTACTAATCTTTCTACAATTAATTAATTTTCAATATATTTGTTTTTTGAAATCTTTAAATATTTTTTATTTTATTAATATTTTTGAAATTCTTGAAATTTTTAAAATTCTTGAAATTCTTAAAATTCTTGAAATTCTTGAAATTCTTGAAATTCTTGAAATTCTTGAAATTCTTGAAATTCTTGAAATTCTTAAAATTCTTAAAATTCTTAAAATTCTTAAAATTCTTGAAATTCTTGAAATTCTTGAAATTCTTGAAATTCTTGAAATTCTTGAAATTCTTAAAATTCTTAAAATTCTTAAAATTCTTAAAATTCTTAAAATTCTTAAAATTCTTAAAATTCTTAAAATTCTTAAAATTCTTAAAATTCTTGAATCTCTAATTTCTTGATTTTCTTGATTTTCTTGATTTTCTTGATTTTCTGGATTTTCTTGATTTTCTTGATTTTCTTGATTTTCTTGATTTTCTTGATTTTCTTGATTTTCTTGATTTTCTTGATTTTCTTGATTTTCTTGATTTTCTTGATTTTCTTGATTTTCTTAATTTTCTTGATTTTCTTGATTTTCTTGATTTTCTTGATTTTCTTGATTTTCTTGCAGGCCAAGTGCGAATAATTCTGATGATATCTCTTCAGTTGACGCTCAGGCGAGGAACATCCTGGAAGGAGCGTCACTGACTACGTCCGTAGTCCTGTTAGATCTTTCTTGATCAGGACAGTATAGCTCTGGTTCCTTGCAAGTGTCCTATTTTCTTACCTCCACGTTGGCTTGGTTTTCATGATGACCTAGCTGGTGGCCTGTGGAAACGGATCGTAATCCTTTGACCAGCGAGGGTCAGAGTCGAGACGGCTAGAAGAAAGGGGCGCGTCAATGTGGGAAAGGGAAGTAATTTGTGATTGTAGACGGTATTGTTTAGATTCGCAGTATGTTGAGTCAACTGCTGTGGATGTACCTGAACGTCACAGAACGGGGTTTCTCTCCTTTCCATTTCCAGCTACCATCTATCATCTGTTTATTATGTTTCACTGATTTTCTTAAACGGCTTCTGTTTACTATCCTCCATTTGATTTCGATTTTACTTATTTGATTCTCTTATTTCTCAACGCTTTTCCACTCTATTTTACTAATTGATGCTGCTGCAACAAACTGTCTGCTTTCCCTTAATTTGGCAGCGATGTCAATTTTGTTTATCATATGCCTTTTCTTTATTTATCTATTTCAATAATTTCTGTAAATTGCCCTCAATACAATCTAAGCATGTTTGTTACCTCTATTTATTAATTATTGTTAATTTCTTTATCTTCTTCATAAATTACTATCCTTCTTTTACTATTGATTCTTTACATAGTATATTTCTTTCACTGTCCATTGTTTTGAAACTTCACTTTTTCTCAAGCAAGTGAGGTTCGAGCCCTGACTCAATTTATGGAATGATTAAAGGATTAACACAAATATTACTACTGTACTTTTGAAAAACTTTTATAAAATGCTTAGGACAAAAAATTGTAACAAAACACCGCGACAGAAGAAATAGCAACAGATAAACACGAATCAACACTAGGAAAGATTTCAGGAGAAAACAATACACAGTAAAATAACAACTAGTTTTTGAATTCAAACTAAAAATAAAACAGTTTTTGCGTTGATGAAAGTTGATAGGCACACTATAAATGGTTAGGCGCTTATACTTACATCAAACCCTACGTAATGTACCACCCCCGGCCGAGTTAAAATGCGTAACCGGAAAAGAAGGTGTGCATGCCTGGCACGAACACTCAAAGTGTGTTCTAGCGTGCTGCTCGTACTGACTCAGAGCAAGGGTGAGATGTAGGTGTAAGGGCAGTGCGTGTTCGTCGGGAACCTGGTGCATAAGATCGGTCAAGGCCCGTTCTTACACTGAAAATTGCGAATTGCGAATTTCTTGATTTTCTTGATTTTCTTGATTTTCTTGATTTTCTTGATTTTCTTGATTTTCTTGATTTTCTTGATTTTCTTGATTTTCTTGATTTTCTTGATTTTCTTGATTTTCTTGATTTTCTTGATTTTCTTGATTTTCTTGATTTTCTTGATTTTCTTGATTTTCTTGATTTTCTTGATTTTCTTGATTTTCTTGTTTTTCTTGATTTTCTTGATTTTCTTGATTTTTTTGATTTTCTTGATTTTCTTGATTTTCTTGATTTTTTTGATTTTCTTGATTTTCCTGATTTTCTTGATTTTCTTGATTTTCTTGATTTTCTTGATTTTCTTGATTTTCTTGATTTTCTTGATTTTCTTGATTTTCTTGATTTTCTTGATTTTCTTGATTTTCTTGATTTTCTTGATTTTCTTGATTTTCTTGATTTTCTTGATTTTCTTGATTTTCTTGATTTTCTTGATTTTCTTGATTTTCTTGATTTTCTTGATTGTCTGATTTTTGCGAATATTTGAAATAAGTTTAATTTTTAGTTTTTTTTATTTCCAGATTTTTATGAATATTTTATTTTAATTTAAATATTAATTCTATTGATATTCAGTTTTTTTTTGTTGAATTTTATTTTATTTCTTACTTTCATCTAGGTTCGATTGGGTCATACAAAAATGCTGAAATTTGTTTGAACCAATATCATCAACCATCCAAAGGGTACTTTTTTTAAATTTTCCAAAATTTTAGATTTTTATAATTTATTTTAATTTGTTGAACAAACTTCTTTACACTATTTTTTTAATATTTTAATTTTTTTTGATTTTATAAATGTTTGTGAAATTCTTTTGTTTTTGTTTCTTGTAAACACAATAAACTTCTCGATTTCGTTTTTGATTTCTTTGGTTTCGAAAATTTCTGCAATTTAATCTGAATTTTTTAGATCTCTTTAAATTTTTGGACATTCTTGATTTTCTTTTTTTATTTTCATTCTTAATTTTTCAAATCTTTCTTAAATTTATAGTTTTATTTTTTCAATTCTTGGTTTTTTTTAAAATGGTTTTGAATTTATCGTATTTATAATTCTTAAATATCTTAATTTTCTTGTTTTTTCAAACTTTTGCTTACTATGATGTACCAGTTTTTTCTGATATTAATTTTTTTTCATGTTTTGATCAATTATATTTTGTAAATTTTATTTGTTATAATTGAATCGAGAAGTTTCTTATTTGTTTTATTGATTTTTAGTTTTTAGTTTTTTTTGTTTGTGTTATTGTGTTTTTTTAATATAATTAATTTTATTATTTCATGTTTTTTTATTGTTTAAAAAAAAAAATTTATGTATAACTGGAGAGATTAAGTTTTTGAAGTTTTTTCAAAAAATATAAAAAAAAAATTATTGCTTTTTCCGTTTTTTATTAGAAAGTTCAGATTTTAAAGTTTTTAGATCTATTGATTTATGTGAAGAATAAAAACATCTTATTGTATTTTTCCAAATTGTAACTCAAATGCATTTTTTTTATTTGTAAGAATAAAAATTTATTCGCAAAACCTCGAACTCTGTTAAGTTTTACCATCAGTTTTAAGCAAATGTCTAACTTTTTTGACATTTGTAGTGCGCCGTTGCATTAGAATGCATTGAAGCATTACAAAAATTGAAATGGCCAGGCCTACTGCGTAAAGTTTACCGCAGAGATAATTCATTGAAGTGGGTTGAGTTTGAGCACGAACATCATCCGTTGATGAAAATCAAACAAACAGTCTTATAGTCCGTTTGTCTGTGATTTCTACTTTTGTGATTTTTACTTTTTAATTTGTTAAAGAGAGATTTCGCTTGAACTCACTTAACTCCCCTACCTTTTACAGTGGTCCTCATCGAATGCACCCCGCTCAGCTCGATCGACACGTTCCCCAGCAAGCTGTCCAAGCTGGAGGAAAACAACAACAAATCCACATATCTCAAACGCGCCGGCGAACCCACCCAGCTTCCCAATCCCAACGGTGGTAACCCGCCTCCAGGTGGCCGCTTCATATCATCCCTGCCACCGGTGGCAGCCGCCTCCAGCGGTCTCCTCTCATCATCGTCCTCGTCGTCTTCGAGTTCCAGTTCGCAGCCGGCACCGGTGGCTCCCCAACCCACCATCAACAGTTTAATTCCGGATTCCGGGCAGGACGTGGACGACACTTTCGCCGGGGGAAGTTTGGCTGGCACAGACTTCGGTCCGGACGTGGTCCGGTACACCCGGAAGGAGGCGGACCCGATTGGCAGTACCGCGTCGAGCGTGGAGGTTACGGCCGCGACGACAACCGGGGCGGGGAGACTTAAGAAAAACGGGACGATTTTCACGCGGAACGAGCAGAACATTACGACGTTGAAGTTGAAAAATTATAATCGAGGCGGCGCTGGCGTCGAGAAGGAGTGAGTGCTTTTGACAGGTGGCGCGTGAGCGCCATTATGGCGGATGCTATAAAAACTGATTGTTGTTGTTTACGTTTTTTAGGGAAATGAAAGCAGCAGCTTCGACGGTGCGTGTTCCGGATCGTGGCACGCGGTTGGTCGACACGTTGATGCAGGTCGCGACGGTCGAGAACGGAACCTCGGGGGAGCAGCAGGACGTTGAGGTGCAGCCGGAGCAGGTCACCGAGGTTGCGGTCGATCTGAACGTCACGGAATCGGCGCTGGACGAGTCGTCGTCTTCCGCGGTTGACAACACGACCGTCCCAGCTGCGCCGACCGGTTCCATCCAGTCCATTGACTTCAACTCCAGCAGCAGCAGTAGCAGTAGTACTAGTTTTAGCAACAGCAGTAGTGATAGGGACCTAGCAAGTAGCAGCAGCAGTAACGGGCGGGAACTGCCCGACGACAGCCATAGTGATAGTTCCGGCGGCAGCAACAGCCGGATCGGCAAGATCTTGTCGTCCGACTTTCGGGACTTTGTGAGTCCCGCTGGAGGTCAGCCGAACGCGAGCAGCTACATTGCGCAGTCGATTGCGTTCAGCACGCAGAACCTGCAGGAGGGCGTCGACGATCAGGACCACCCGCTGGAGGACGATGACTACCGGCGGAGCTCGCGCAGTCAGAGTCCGGGCAGGTTGAATGTGGGTGCCATCTCGGGCATCTGTTTGGCGTCGCTGGGACTGTTGTCGGGGTTGTCGGCAGCGCTGGTGATTCTGTACCGGAGGTATCTGTATCTGAACAAGCCGCAAGCGCTGAGCGAGCCGGACTCGAGCGGGTACATTGATGATAGCACGATCCGGGACAATTCGGACGAGATGTACAGCTTGGATAACGATTCGTTCCTGAACTCGCTGGAGGCGATGACGATACAGAACTACTGGACGGACAATGTGAAGCATACGAAGCTGTAGGGCGGGGATGAGGGGTGAAATGGGGGGCGATTTGGCAAAAAAATGTGTTTCTCCAATTGCAATTGGTTAAATTTTATCAGTTTTAGACCAAATTTATTCCATTTGAACTTATTTACAACAATATTTAAAAAAAAATCTCCTCAAATCTCTTATTATGACAGCAGTGATCTCAGACTTTCAGATTGATGATGCATCTAAAATTCATAAAGATTTTTCAACAAAATGTTCAGTCTATCCAAGTTACACATTCGAACACTTTAAAGCCATATAAATCAAACAAAATACCACAATACAGGGTTGCCAGATTACAAAATTGATTGAGTCAGCGACAAGGACTTAATTTTAATACCTAAAAAACGGTTCTAAATGCATTTTTGAATCGATCTTCAACGTAAAACCTTCAAATGTCTATTCTTCTTACTTGAATCATAATTTCCGTAGGACAGTGTTGCCAGATCATCAAACTTATTGATCCTAATATATTGTTCCGACATAATATTTCAATCAAACTTACGAAATTCGAGTTTGAAATTAATTATTTGAATAACACATCTGTCGTGAAATTTAAAGACAGTGTTGCCAGATTACTAAACAAAACAATTCAGTGGAACAATCCTCTGAAAACCTAAAAAAAATTATTATCAAGCATTTTCGGACCATTCCATCAGAAATCAACTTTGAAATGTTTTTAAAATTGATTTTATTTCTTGATATTTCATGGCAGTGTTGCCAGATCATGAATCAGAAGGACTTTTCAAAAACTAGCAAAAATGAAACCCTGGAAGAAATGTTACTCAATATGGCAAATTCTGTAGGTACTAAACATTATATAAATCTAAATAAAATCCAGACAGTGTTGCCAGATCTACAAATGTTATGATCTATTAAGCCGAACCTTTGAAAACTGTACATTGTTTCGAATACAATTTTCATTAAAACTAAGCAAAAATCGTGTTTGTTAAGTTATTTAAATTATACTCCAGTCGTTAAATCTCGAGACAGTGGCGCTAGATTACCAGAACATAACTATCCTTCTAAACGATCCTTCGAATATCTACAAATAAGTTTTTCTGCAAGCATTTTTTATCTAATTCTTAGAAAATCAGAATTTATTTCTCGATATTCTATGGCAGTATTGCCACATCAACATCAGACATCAGAAGAACATCTAAAAAAATACAAAAATGGGGTTTCAGAAGAAATTTACACAAAATGGCCAGTTTTGAATTGAAAACTTATGTAAAATCAAACTAAGTCAAGATAACACAAGGCAGTATTGTCAGATCAACAAACTTTATTTTATTCTTCTGACTGGATTTTTTTTTGGTAAAATCGTTGCAAGATAAGAAAGGTATTTTCAGAAGAAATGTCCATAAAAAATTACAAAATTCTGCTCCAAAACCTTGAATTGTATTACAGTGTTGCCAGATCATCAAACTTTATGATCCACTCAGCCGAACTTTTAATAACTGTACATTATTCCGAAGGAAATTTTCAATAAAACTCGCAAAAACTTGTTAAAAATCCTATTAAACTTCGGTCGTGAAATCTCTATACAGTGTTGCCAAATTTCTAAACATAATGATTATGGTGATGAGTGGAACAATCCTTCAAATACTTACACAAATTATCCCGGAAAAAAAATAAACCAAGTATTCAATAAATCAGCTAAGAAGTCCTCCGAAAATTGCACTTAAGTCTTGATATCTCTTTACAGTGCTGCCAGATCGAGATCAGAAATCTTAAAGACATCTCAAATACTTCCTAAAGGATGGTTTCTGAATTTTGTATACTAAAGATTGCAAATTTTGTTCAATAAATTGAATTCGACTCCTGACTAAACACAGTGTTGCCAGATAATTAAACTCAACATCTCAACCAATTACAAAAATCCGTCTTGGAATGGTTTAAATGATGCCAGAACATCGTGATTAAGGTTATTTCGGGTAGAATTATTCACAAAAATTACAAAACCTCTCTAAACTATTACAGTGTTGCCAGATTATACAACCTATCGATTTATCTAAACAGTTTATTTAAATTTTACCAAGTTTGTTCCAGAAATAGTTTACAAACTTTGGAAATCCAATTTCATTGATGTTTCGATACCTTATGGCAGTGTTGCCAGATAATCAAACTTAACGAGTCATCGATAAGATCTTCAAATGCTTGAAGCTGATTTCAAAATCGAATTTTCTACAATAACTATTCCAGTCTGGAAGAAATCCTTACTTTACACTTTTTAGTTAGTATTTTACGTGGCAGTGTTGCCAGATAACTAAACATCAATTTTTGAAGCAATATTGAACCAAATAAACGCAAATCAACCTTCATAAAAAATAAGTGTTCATATGGCAGTGTTGCAAAATCATCATTTTCTGAAGGATTCTAATATCAATTAAATTTTAGTCGGAATATTTCTTGACAGTGCTGCCAGATCATCAAAATTAATGGTTCAACTAAATTATCGCTTAAAAAGATGCTTCGGATGCTGAAGTTGTTTGGTCTCTTGGCAGTGTTGCCAGATCATCGACCTTAATGAGTCATCAAATATGTGGAAAGGTAACCAACGAAAATTAGCTTTGAAATGTTGTTAAAATTTTACATAAGTGTTCATATCCATATTCTGGCAATGTTGCCAGATCGACAAAATGAAATTTTTCGTACTATGATGGGCTGGAAAAAAACACTCAAAATAAGAAAACTCTAGCTTATAAATTTGTTTTATTATTTCGTTGAAGTCTTAACATTTTGTGGCAGTGTTGCCAGAACATCCAAATTATTGATCCATTTGAACAAAACGTCAAAGATTAATTACAAACATAAACCTGGAAACAAATTTCAACCTATCCAACTAAAAACATGATCTGTAAATGTCATTAAAGTTTCCATATCTCAGGCAGTGTTGCCAGAAACTTCAAACTTGACAAGTTCTTGGAAAAATGTGGCTCTGAAATTAATTTTAATCCAATTGCCCAAACTCGGTCTTGAAAAGTTATATTACTGAATAATTTTCCAATAAGCCTTGACAGTTCTTGACAGTGTTGCCAGATTTTCAAAATTTATAACATATTGGAATTTGGTTCTTACAAAATATCCAACGAATCGCAAAATGCTGGTTTTTAAGTAATTTTGAATAGAAAAGGTTGTTAGTAAATTGTTTTCCTTAAGTGAACATAACTTAAATCATGGTTGCCGGCACTTTTTTTTATTTTTCGCCAATTTTTTTTATTTTTAAAACAAAATTCCTATTTTTTAAGTAGATTTTACACTGTTCAAGTACATGTCCCCGACATGGCCAATATCGGTAGAGTCAGTGTCGTGATATTAGAGATATTACAGCATTGACGTTTTACAATTATTGAATTTTGTATTAAAAATATGCTCAAATTTCTTGAAGTAATTGAAGAATTTCAAAAGAAACAAATAAAAAAAAACAATATGAGTTATAAACAAACAGCATTTGCCAAATCGCCCTTCTACAAACTTTCTTATGTTTTATATTCATAATGTTATTTTAATTTTGTAAATCTTTCTTATTCTTATTTATTTCTTTAGTCAAACTTTTGATTGGTTTGAGCCTCTTCTTACAAATTCATTACTTTTTATTTAGTTTATAAATTATTAAGTTTCACTTTCTGTTATCTATTTTTCAAACACTCAAAATCAAAATTTACTCTTTTTTGCAATTTATCTTAAGCAATCACGAATGAAAAAACAAACCTACATTTAAAGCAGAGACTCGCAGCAACGTGTGAAATAATCCAATCCTACAAAAAGACAAACTAAACAACTTCACATCACACTGTAAAATCCTTAGTTGTTATATTTATGAACTGTAAGAAATCAATAACATAACATTCACCTTATTACTTTAAGAAACGTTAAATTAAACGATCACAAAAGAAAGAAAAAAAGAAAATCGCAATCATTCCGTGTCACGAGCCGTCCCTGTTTTTTTAAGTGATAACAACTAAGTACCGTTTACGATTATGATTAGTGCAACATATCTTTACTCGATTTAGGAGAGTAATTAAGTTTATCGATTACGTTTTAGTTTGAGTTCTCACAATTTCCAACAAAAAAAAGAAGATATTTGAAGATTACGAAACATCACACACACGCTGAACGCAACGGAGAAGTATTATTCGCGAACTTGTGATCAAAATGAAGTGGTTAGGGAAGAGACAGTGAAACAAATATTCATATTTACGCTTCTTAGTTGAACAAAAAAAAAAACAGCGCGAGCAAACAAACAAAAATTAAACGACAAAAATTGCGTCTAATGTGGTTCAAATTCGAAACTAAGAATAATTATATATGACAAAAAAGAAACAAAACAGTGTAATCAAAGTACTTAAGAGTTTGAAGTGAACTTTCTTCGATTCCAGTGAGCCGTTTAGAAATCTTGTATACTTGAGAGGCACTTGATTAGAGTTGAGGTAAATTATTAAAATTTGAAGATGAAAAAAGAATCAGGCAAATGTACAACACACACACTTTCTGATTCCATTATTTTGTGAATAAACAAACTGAATTGGACTTTTTACTGCGTTTTACTATTGAGAAAATCATTTCTGCAGTTTGTTTTTAGGTGATTTCCCTAAATTGATGCTTTCTATTACGGACTTCAAGCTGAAGCTTATCGAAGACCTGTTATTCACTACATTCAATGAAAGTTTCACATTATGTTTTGTTACTTCAAGATACTTGTCCGGCTACAATTTCGTTGTTTACGATGGCCTTTTGATGCCTTCATTTGCTTTGGTTGTAATTGTTCCATGACACTTTATTGTTGTCCCGAGCAGACGGAAATAACTTGAGAAGGTCAGTTTTTGATATTGTGAGAAGATCGAAATATGTTATTGGGATGATCGGATTAGTTGTTAAAATAACAAAAATCAATAACAAAGATTTGTTCGAAGAATAACTTAAACTGTTATTATGTTGTTATTGCAATAACAAACCAATAACACAGAAGGAATCATGAAGGAATAACAAGATTTGTTATTTTGTGCGGAGAGGTGGAGCAGCATAATAACAAAAAATGTTATTGAACTGGTATGTCTCCATAACAAAAAAAGTTATTGTTTTGGTTTATTTGCCATTTGAAAATAAACCTGCAGTTGCCATAACTCTTCTGTACTAGTCAGGGCTGCAGAGTCGGGTACCTCCAAGCGACTTTGAATCCATACTTTGAAGACAACTCCGACTCTAGATGCTGGATATGACGTCAACGACGACTTCAGCTCTCCAAAAATACCCGACTTCACAGATTCCGACTCCAAGTAAAAGTTGCTGAAAATTAGATGAATCCGATGCAGTCTCCGAGGTCTCAATCCAGCTCGAACTTCAACGTCAGCTCCGACTTCCTGGCTCTGTGAAAATAATAACAGTTTTTGTTATTCACACTTAAAAAATTCTCAATAAATAAATCAATTCCGTTAGGGAATATAACAAAAATTAAAAAAAAGAACTCTCAAAAGTTAATTTTATCGGATTAATTTTAGCTTGAAACCCCATTTCATGGTGAAATAAATGACCCTGATGAAATTGGTCAAAATTATTTCATAGTTCTAGCAAATTTTAGTAAAATCCCTTAGGGGGTATATCAAATAATTAAAAAAATCAACTTTCAAAATTGCAACTTTTTACAATAATTTAAGCTTAAGGACCCCATTTCATGGTTAAATAAATGACCACGATTAAATTGGTCAAAATTATCCCATAGTTCTAGCCAATTTTAGCAAAGTCCTTTAGGGGGTATATCAAATAATTAAAAAAATCAACTTTCAAATTTTCAACTTTTTCGAATAATTTTAGCTTAAGGACCCCATTTCATGGCCAAAATAATGACCCCGACGAATTTGGTCAAAATTATCCCATAGTTCTAGCCAATTTTAACAAAGTCCCTTAGGGGGTATATCAAATAATTAAAAAAATCAACTTTCAAAATTTCAACTTTTTAGAATAATTTTAGCTTAAGGACTCCATTTCATGGCCAAAATAATGACCCTGACGAAATTGGTCAAAATTATCCCATAGTTCTAGCCAATTTTAACAAAGTCCCTTAGGGGGTATATCAAATAATTAAAAAAATCAACTTTCAAAATTTCAACTTTTTAGAATAATTTTAGCTTAAGGACCCCAGTTCATGGCCAAAATAATGACCCCAACGAAATTAGTTAAAATTATTCCAAAGATCTAAACATATTTAACAAAAGAAAAAATAATAACAGATTGTGTTATGGACACTTAGAAACTTTTCCATTTGTGCGATTTATGGTAATTTTATTTCTTAGTCAGTATACCGAACGAATAACAAATTTTGTTATTAGGAGAGTTTTTGAAATGTATAACATTTCCTCTTATTAGCGTGTTATTAAACATTTTCTATATAATATCACTTCAATACCAAATTTTGTTATTTTATCAGAAACTGTTATTATTTTTTCTTCTTGAAGTTGAACTTCAGGATAAAATAATAACACTTTTTGTTATTTTAACTGGATTTGTTATTGAAATATTATTAATTTTGTTATTACCGTCTGCCCGGGGTATTACAGCATTCTCAAAACAATGTTTAAACAAATTAATTGTTTCAACTTAAGTAAAATCATACGAAATAATTACAAATTAAAACTCAAATCACTTTAAAAATATTTAAAATCCAATTCAAAACAAATGATCTAGACAACTTTTGACAGCCAAAATACCTTTCAAGGTGGCACTTCGCTTTTTATTTTCACGGTGGTGCCACCTTTGGTTAAATTTGCTGTAAAATGCAAACGACATATAGATGGCGCGCTGTTCTGTTGCAACTTGTCTGGCATCTGGTGGTGAAATGCTTCATTGAAGTTGTTTAGGCGAAAGGTTTCATGAAATATTTCCGTGTTGGAAACGGGTGACTTGCATGAAAGTTCTATTAGAATCTGAGATCACGATGACATATGAAATGTTACGTCGGTAATCGAGAAAGGATTGAACTTGGATTACATTAGGAAGATTTTTAGAGTTATTGATTTCCAGAAGTAAATCTTAAAATTTCAAAAATGTTTAAAGTCATCTAAAAAAATGTTGTTTCTTTATTTTTTTTTATCAATTATTATGTAAGCTCGTCGAATTCAAGCAATTTTTCGAAATAAATGTACTCTTTAATTCAAAAATCAATTACCATATCATTTAACCATAAAATCGTATCAATAGACTAGACCTCTCTCTAACTCTTTCCTGACTAGCTCGTCCCTCCATTAACTGATTCCTCCAATCGAATGGGGTCCTCCTTCGCCCATAACCGTTAATAATAATATTGCCACGCGCGATCAGAGGAGAGACAAGCATGGCAGAATGGCAGAGTTTACCTACTAACTAACTAGTTACAAACTACATGACCCATGACTGTTAGTAAAATGTGCGACAAAAAATAAGTTGGAAAATGTTGTAAAAGCTTGAAGTGAATTTCCATAGTAGTAGAAATTGCCTTTCTTAACCTCAAAAGAATTTTAATTTGCCTGAAATTACCCTTGCAATTATAAATTGAATGCAAAGTTGCATGCAATCACAACTCAAATTTGATGCAACTTGAGGAAAATTTATTCAAAATTCAACACTTTTTCCACTCATCGAAAAGAAAAGTACCAAAACGACCAATTCAGGTGTCATCCTCAACTTGTTCGAAAGGGGCATAACCATCCCCCCTCCCCCCACCATATCACATTGTACCCCACCTGACCCAGAGAAGGATTCAGGAATAAAATGGCTCCAGAAGAAAGGCGTCAGAGTGAGTATAAAAATGGGATCACCGCCATGCGCGCGCTGGGAGAATGTGAAGTTAAGTGAATAAAATCGGTCCGAAGGATTTAAATGGTGGTGGTTTATTGGCCGGGCAGGTTAGTTGGTGCGGGAACAAATTTTTAAACTCTCTTTCTTTTTTTAAGAGTTTGCGAGATTTTAGTGTGACTGTCGTCACCTGCCACTACAAAGAAAAGATGAAAAGCATGAGAAAGTAAGTAGAATGTTTTTCTCATTGGAGGTCGATGGTGTAGGGAATCTATGGACACTATACTAACAGTACTAACAGTTGCGGAAAATGACATGTTTTTAATGGTCTCTATTGCTGTTCTTTCTTTATTTAGCGTGTGGTTACTCGACGGGAAATCTGGTTCAATAGGGGAGAAGAGTTTGTTATTGTTTTTGATTACACAACCGAATCAAGACGATTATTTTGTATTAAACTTTCTACGACGGCCCAATTATTTAACTGTTTAATATTAGAAATGTTTCAACAAATTTTCGAAAAGATCAGAATAAGAAGCAAAATGAGCACTTTCTTAACCCGGACTGGCACTTCAATTACCTAAATAGCATTGTATTTTGCCTTCCTCACTGAGGTAAGGCTATAATCTTGCTCTATAATTGAACTTTTTATTTAAAGCTCGAAAACCCACCTTGATGTATACATATCGACTCAGAATCGAAAACTGAACAAATGTCTGTGTGTATGTGTGTGTGTATGTGTGTGTGTATGTGTGTGGGTATGTGTGTGTGTATGTGTGTGCGTATGTGACCAATAATGTCACTCAGTTTTCTCAGCACTGGCTGAACCGATTTTGACCAAACCAGTCGCATTCGACTTGGTTTAGGGTCCCATACGGTGCTATTGAATAGTTTGAAGTTTCGATAAGTAGTTCAAAAGTTATGTATAAAAATGTGTTTTCACATATTTTCGAAAGCTGAATAAAAGGCAGTAAACTGAACCAAACATCATCATGCTATACATCGTTAGTTAGGTAATTGAAAGACCTTTCCAACGAGTCTATAACATTGAAGATCTGGCAACCCTGTCTCGAGTTCTGACTACTTAAGTGATATTTATGTACTTTTTAGTAAGCCGGATCTCACTTAAATGTATGTAAACAATGTCCGGATCCATCATCCGACCCATCGTTGGTAAGGTAATCGAAAGACCTTTCCAACGAGTCCAAAACATTGAAGATTTGGCAACCCTGTCTCAAGCTATGACCACTTATGATACCACTTATGATTCCTTGAGTGATATGTGTGTTTTTTTGTATTCCGGACTTAACGAAATTAGACGAAATTTGTGTGCAAACCCATCATATCACATATCACCTATTGTTGAAAAAGAGTGAGGAAGGCACCAACCACATAGGTGGATTAAGTTAGTTTTTTACCAAAGCGTTGAAGTACATAAAAAATGTAAAATATTGTATTCAAACGTGCCTTTACAAAACTCAACTCAATTTAACCTCTAAAATCTAAACAAACTGACATGAGCTACGTTATTCAACGTCATTCCGGGTTTGTTCACGACAAATCTACTTTGACCTTTTTCAAGCAGATTCACACCAATCTTTATTGGCTTTATTTAGAAAAAAAATGTTGGAAAATTATTATGAACAATGTGCGGAAATTTTAATTCATTTTAATCGGTTATTTTCTTATGTTAAAAAAAATTCTTATCGATTTGGTATCTTGGGCAAATTTGTAGGTAATGATTAAACCGTTCTTTTGTTAAATAAAAAATATGATTTTTTGATAATATTTAAGGCTGGTACAAATATTTTAAAAAGTTTTTGTCACCCCCCCTCTTCAAAATTGGCCCGAAACATTAGGGGGCAAAAAAAATATTTTTACAATAAACTTCAAAATTTCAATGAAAATTCAAGTGCAACCAGCTGAAATCAAATTAAAATACATTCTCCTGCGTTTAAAATCATTTTTAGCATGTTTGGATTGATTAAAAAATCTTAAGATTTTTTGAAAATTTTTAATGCAAAATCTTTTTTTTCGATGCAATTTTTGTTTTTGTCAGATCTTAGATTTCTTGAAAACTAATGATTGCAAAACAACTGAACTAGTGTAAAATGCATTTTAAAACACTTTTTTAATTTAAATGTGAAGACTATGGCTTGTTATTTAAATGTTTATATTTTTTTATTTTTTTGCCCCCCCCCCCCTTGACCTCGGCCAGGGCCGAGGGACAAAACTTTTTTAAATATTTGCATCGGCCTAAGTTGCGGTAAAACAAAATGGAACAAAATCATTTCTAGATGCAAAACCAAGTTTACAATCGAATTTGACCTTACACTTTGGTGATAATGTGCGCTGTTTTCAAGTAAAAGGCATTTCTGTTTGTTTTAAATGATCTTTTTTTATTTAGTTTATCTTTCTGTAAATTAACAGATTTTTTGATAATTTTAGCTTATTCCTGTCTATTTAATAGTTATAAGTAATAATGCCTTCAATTGAATTATGATGTAACACACAGCGGAAAGGAACTTGAAAACTCCGTTATGTACTTAAGTGAACTCATTGTAACTTGATTATTAAATAAAACCGAATTGAATTGATTTTTTTTTTCAATTTAAAAATGTATTATGAAGAAAAACTTCTCTGCAAAACAATTTTTTCAAGGCTTTCTTTTCCTAAAATTTCCTGATTAGCAGTCCAACTAAAACTTCAAATATCAAGCTTTTTTTTAATATTTTGAAACAAAAAGTATCAAAAAATGCGTTATACTTCATAACAGTTACGCCACTGTCAAAATTAAGCAAATTATCAATGAATTCATAAATCTTCTAATACTTATCACAAAAATAGATAATTTGGGAATTTAACTTTTAGGAATAAAAAGTAAAATTCGGAAAAAGAGTTTTTTGTGTTACTTTTTTTTTGTAAAGAATCTCGAGAAAAAACGTGAAATTCTAGACAATTACTCATAACTTTTTTTCAGTGTCACCTAATTAGTGTGCATTTTCCAACTGACAATATCTTGGCACCTTTTGGTCCGATTTGCAATGTTGAAAAGTGAAACCGTTGTGAAACGTCATGTTCATTTTCCAAACAAATATTTATAAAAAATTAAATCATCCTTTCAATACATATTTTCAATATTTTGAAATGTTTGGTTTGAATTTAAATTCTTAAGTACATTTTCATTGAAAAGATTAGAAATTTGTCAAATCAGCTAAAAGTTATTGAGATATTACTTGAAAAATCATGCCTAACTAGGGGGCTCTTAGAATTTTCTAAACCGTCTGCTGCCCTTTTTTTCTTTATTTTTTTCTCCAGTTGATTTTTAAGCTACTTTTGTGCTCCGAACAATTTTCAACTGTCTCTCCTCCCCTCTTTTTGAATCGGCTCGAAAAAAATATCTTTTTCAGTGGAATTTCAAGTGCAATCAGATGAAATTATTTTAAAATGCATTTCCCTGTAAATAGAATAAATTTTCACATGTTTGGGGTACTTCAAAAATGTTTTGAATTATGAATATAAATTTTCGATGTAATTTTTTTTCTCGCTAAAATGTTTGTTTTCGTAATATCTTCCATTTTCTAAAAAAAAACTAATGATTGCCTAACAACTGAGTTAGTGTAAAATGGACTTTAAAACACTTTTTTGTTTTGTAATTTTATTTTTTTTTGGCTTGTAAATTCATTTTAAGTTTTTTAAATGCCAGCGACGATTTTCATTTTGAAAATTGTCATCTTTAGCTAGAATCCATAACTTTTTCCAAGGTTGCCAGTTTTTCGATATCTCTTCCTTTATTCTATGATTTATCAAATAATGCTGAAAGATTTCGTTTTAGGTGGAAGATGGTTACTTTCACTTTTGGGGCAATGACTGTCAATGATGATTCTAGTAAATTGAAATAAAAATATAATCACTGTATGTAAAATGCTTGTACAAACAACACAAAGAAAACCATTTTTTGATTGAAATTTTTTGAATCAAGATTTGAATGTTTATCTAAAACAAACATGGCCACCAAATGGCTGATCGGGAATGATGTCTTTGAGAGCCTTGAATCTTTATTTTTGCCAAACTTTAAAATTATAGATGCCTAGGGGAGCCAATTTCATATGTAGAAGTATGTTTTGATTCTATTGTGTTTATTTCTTATTTCTGTGTAAATGAAAACACTCAACTAATTTTTTTAGTATTTTTAGTATTTTCTCAAATTTTAAAACAGTCCAAACTGGACTATCCAAATCCTCGATAATCCGAAGTTTCGATTATCTAAAGTCCAATTATCCGAAGGTCTGTATGTGACTTTGGATGATCGAATCATAAAAAAATATTTTTTAATTTTTGAACTTTTAACACCAAATTCGAATTTTGTGACCCCAGTCTAGTCGAATTTGAAAAGTTGATTGCTTATTTAATTATAAAATGCATTTTGTCACAGCCACATTGCCGCCATGTTGGTTTTAAAAATTCTAAAGCTCGAGAGTCAAAAATAAGTTAATGAACTTTTTTTTTCCGTGGTTCGATCATCCAATTTTTTTTTTCAAGGCCTTCGGATATTCGAGTCTAGAGTCTGGATTTAATGCCTTATTATTACATTTTTTTTTTGAAAATATTACAAGTAAAATACAATGTTTTATGTGAATATTGATTTGAAAAATAGTAAAATAAAACAATTGTAGTCTTGTTTTTTTTACTTGCTCTTATAAGCTATTTATTAATTGTATAATTTAGATTATTTAAACAATAAAAAAAAAATCTAGAAATAGTCGTCTTCCCCGTATCTCCCTCGCAGCATAACAGGAAGATGTTATCACACCCGGTCCAGGGTCGTCGGGACACCCAACTCCGACCTCCAACCGCACCCTTTTTCTGCCGTCTGCTGCCGCCATCTCTTCTTCCTTCCAACGACGACGAAAACGACGTCCCCCTGAATAGTGTACACACTCTTGGGATAAATGCGATTTTTATGTGCTCTCCACTTTTGCCCAAGAGGGGTGGCCATCTTTACCCCCCTCCCCTTCACCAAGTTTCCCCTTCCACAGCACAAGGGGGAAGGGAAGAGGACATATAAAAGTCATTTTACTTACTTTTCGGTGCTTCTGGGCACTTGTTTAACCTCGCTCACACTGTTGGCCCTGATGGCAGCACTGCTTGCCTCCTTGCTGGCAACTATATTTATGTCCCATTTGTAGTTTCTCCCCCCCATCTTTTGGTCTCTGGTGGTGCGAAACGCCATAAAAGTAGTAAAACACACTAACTAAAGCTTAGTTAAGGGGAAGCGGCACCGGCAGTGGCTATTTGCAATGTTGCAGCACACACTGGACTAAACTAGACTAGTGACTAGCGATACAATGCATAAACAGAGATTTGGCGTCCAATTTTGTGTAATTAAAAGATTTGTATGATGCGGAATTAAAGAGGGAGGGAGGGAAAGGTTCTTATCGACAACACAGTTGATGGCAAAGAGGTAAGTTGATAAGGATAATTTTTCTACAGAGTACAGTTTTTTTTTTTTTTTGTTTCCTCAAAAAGTTTGTTGAGTTTTTTATGTACCTATTTCAAAAGCTCATCTAAAATTTTAAATATGTAGATTCCACTTCTTCTGTTGTTGTTCACAAAAAATGTGCAGAATTTAAATCATCTTATTCATGGGGCTGTAGATACCAAGGTTGTTAATCGATAAAATTATCGTCGATAATATTATCGTCTGACGATAACGATAATCTATCGTTATCGTTATTTCGATAATTCTATCAGCGATAAGATTGCACGATAACTCATTTTAAAAATCTTTCTAAAATCGATTACTTCAACCATATCATGTTAAATTTTCAATGCTTTCACTAAATATAATTTTTTGAAAATTTAGTAAGTATCAAAGTGGACTAAAAATTGTTCACAAAATATCGTATGTTTTTTCAAAAATACACAAATTTTCATAATTTGCAATATGGCTATCAAAAGAAGTGAAATTTGGTTCGCTTTTTCAATTTAATAGAGTTTTTTTTTAGAAAAACCAAATTTTTTGCAAAATATTGTATTTTTTCGAAAATACTCAAATTTGCTAAATGGGTATCAAACTAATTGATATTTCGTATGCTTTTTCAATTTATCAGAGTCTTTTTGAAAATATAAAAATTTTCACAAATTACTGTATTTTTTCGAAAATACTAAATTTTCCACAAATTACTGTATTTTTTTCGAAAACACTCAAATTTTCAAAATATACTAACACAGCGAAATTCTGTTTGCTTTTTCACTTTTTCAGAGTTTTCTTTTTTTGGGAAATAGTAAAATTTTCAGAAATTGCCGTATTTACTGAGTTAAAATTTTCAAAATATGCAATATGGGTATTCGGTTGATACCCACCGAATTGAATTGTGTTATGCTTTTTCAATTTAGTAGAGCTTTTTTAAGAAAACTCAAAAAAGTCTCAAAAAATTACCGTATTTTTTCGAAAATATTAAAATTTTCATAATATGCAATATGGATGTCAGAGTTTATCAGAGTTTTTTCATCGAAAATACTAAAATTTTCACAAATTACCGTATTTTTTGAAATTACTCAAATTTTAAAAATATGCAATATAAGTATCAAACCAATTGATTTTTTTAAATTATTTTTAATTTTTTTGAAAATATTAAATTTTTTACAAATTACTATATTTTTTCGAAAACACTCAACTTTTTAAAAATATACTATACAAGCTCTTCCCGGCAAACTTCGTTCTGCCCTTTTTTGGTTTCCTGACGTTTCTTGCTTGTTTGCGAATTCAGCCTCCTGTGATCAAAATTTGATTTTACGCAGCTTTTCCTATACAATCTGCAGATTTTCCGGAATCGGTTCCAGAGTGGCCAAAGTGTCAATTAGTTAGCGTATAAACCTTCCTTGGGCTTACACGAACCCAACACATTAAAGAGCACCTCGATCCGACGTTCCGTGTTGAATTGATTCGCGTTCGAACAAAACCGTCGAAATTTTTTATATATATAGATGGATATCAAAGACAGCGAAATTCTGTTTGCTTTTTCACTTTTTCAGAGTTTTTTTGGGAAATAGTAAAATTTTCAGAAATTACCGTATTTTTTTCTAAAATACTCAAATTTTCAAAATAAGCAATATAGATATCAAACAAAACGAAATTCTGTATGCTTTTTTCACTTTATCAGAGTTTTTTCATCGAAAATACTAAAATTTTCACAAATTACCGTATTTTTTGAAAATACTCAAATTTAATACTTTGCAATATGAGTATCAAACGAATTGATTATTTTTTATGCATTTTCAATTTACTAAAGTTTTTTTTTTTTTAAAATATAAAAATTTCCACAAAACTGTATTTTTTCGAAAACACTCAACTTTTTAAAAATATACTATATGGATATCAAAGACAGCGAAATTCTGTTTGCTTTTTCACTTTTTCAGAGTTTTTTTTTGGGAAATTGTAAAATTTTCAGAAATTACCGTATTTTTTCGAAAATACTCAAATTTTCAAAATATACAATATGGATATCAAACAAAGCGAAATTCTGTATGCTTTTTCACTTTATCAGAGTTTTTTCATCGAAAATACTAAAATTTTCACAAATTACCGTATTTTTTGAAAATACTCAAATTTAAAACTTTGCAATATGAGTATCAAACGAATTGATTATTTTTTATGCATTTTCAATTTACTAAAGTTTTTTTTTTTGAAAATATAAAAATTTCCACAAAACTGTATTTTTTCGAAAACACTCATATTTTTAAAATATACTATATGGATATCAATCACAGCGAAATTCTGTTTGCTTTTTAACTTTTTCAGAGTTTTTTTTTGGAAATTGTAAAATTTTCAGAAATTACCGTATTTTTTCGAAAATACTCAAATTTTCAAAATATACAATATGGATATCAAACAAAGCGAAATTCTGTATGCTTTTTCACTTTATCAGAGTTTTTTCATCGAAAATACTAAAATTTTCACAAATTAGCCTTTTTTTGAAAATACTCAAATTTAAAAAATATGCAATATGAGTTTCAATCGAATTGTTTTTTAATGCTTATTCAATTTATTAAAGTGTTTTTTTTTGAAAATATTCAAATTTTCACAAATTGCTGTATTTTTTCGAAAATACTCAAATTTTCAAAATATTCTATATGGATATCAAACAAAGTGAAATTCTGTATGCATTTTCAATTTATCAGAGTTGTTTTTGGAAATTACTAAAATTTTCATAAATTTCCGTATTTGTTAGAAAATACTCAAATTTTCAAAACGTGCAATATGGTTATCAAACGAAGCGAAATTTTGTAAGATTTTTCACTTTATTAGATTCTGAAATTTTTACAAAATACCGTATTTTTATCGAAAATAAATTTCCAAATTAAATTAAATTACAGTATTTTTTTAAAGTACTAAATGTTTTACAAATTACCGCATTTTTTCGAAAATACTAAAAAAAATTAAATTTGCAATATTGAAAGCGGAATTCTTTATACTTTTTCACTGTACCAAAGTTTTTTTTAAACTAAAATTTTCACAAAATACCGTATTTTTCAAAAAAAACTCAAATATTCTAAATTTGCAGTATTGGTATCAAACGAATTGAAATTTGTATGCTTTTTCAATTTATTAGAGTTTTTTTTTTGAAAAATACTAAAGCTTTTTCACTTTAATAGAGTTGTTTTTGAAAATACTGAAATTTTCACAAAATACCGTACTTTTTCAAAAAAATACTCAAATTTACAAGATTTGCAATATGGGTATCAAACGAAGCGAAATTTTGCTTGCTTCATACATACATCCAAATTGTGTATGCTTCATATCATACAAAATTTTTCGTCGTTTGATACCCATATTGCATATTTTGAAAATTTGACTAATTTCGAGAAAATACGGTAATTTGTGAAAATTTGTAATGGGTAATTCTCCGCCAACTCACACAGCAGTTGCCCCGACCCCTCTTCGATTTGCGTGAAACTTTGTCCTAAGGGGTAACTTTTGTCCCTGATCACGAATCCGAGGTCCGTTTTTTGATATCTCGTGACGGAGGGGCGGTACGACCCCTTTCATTTTTGAGCATGCGAAAAAAGAGGTGTTTTTCAATAATTTGCAGCCTGAAACGGTGATGAGATAGAAATTTGGTGTCAAAGGAACTTTTATGTAAAATTAGACGCCCGATTTGATGGCGTACTCAGAATTCCGAAAAAACGTATTTTTCATCGAAAAAAACACTAAAAAAGTTTTTAAAATTCTCCCATTTTCCGTTACTCGACTGTAAATTTTTTTGGAGCATGTCATTTTATGGGAAATTTAATGTACTTTTCGAATCTACATTGACCCAGAAGGGTCATTTTTTCATTTAGAACAAAATTTTTCATTTTAAATTTTCTTGTTTTTTCTAACTTTGCAGGGTTATTTTTTAGAGTGTAACAATGTTCTACAAAGTTGTAGAGCAAACAATTACAAAAATTTTAATATGTAGACATAAGGGGTTTGCTTATAAACATCACGAGTTATCGCGATTTTACGAAAAAAAGTTTTGAAAAAGTTGGTCGTCATCGATCATGGCCGTTCATGGTCACCCGCGACAGACACGGACGACGAAACAAAGAGAAACGCAAAAAGTAACTTTTTCAAAACTTTTTTTCGTAAAATCGCGATAACTTGTGATGTTTATAAGCAAACCCCTTATGTCTATATATCAACATTTTTGTAATTGTCTTCTCTACAACTTTGTAGGACATTGTTACACACTAAAAAATAACCCTGCAAAGTTAGAAAAAACACGAAATTGTAAAATGAAAAATTTTGTTCTAAATGAAAAAATGACCCTTCTGGATCAATGTAGATTCGAAAAGTACATTAAATTTCCCATAAAATGACATGTTCCAAAAAATTTTACAGTCGAGTAACGGAAAAAGGGAGAATTTTAAAAACTTTTTTAGTGTTTTTTTCAATGAAAAATACGTTTTTTTCGGAATTCTGAGTACGCCATCAAATCGGGCGTCTTATTTTACATAAAAGTCCCTTTGACACCAAATTTCTATCTCATCACCGTTTCAGGCTGCAAATTATTGAAAAACACCTCTTTTTTCGCATGCTCAAAAATGAAAGGGGTCGTACCGCCCCTCCGTCACTAGATATCAAAAAACGGACCTCGGATTCGTGATCAGGGACAAAAGTTACCCCTTAGGACAAAATTTCACGCAAATCGAAGAGGGGTCGGGGCAACTTTTCCCGATTTCGTGTGAGTTGGTAGAGAATTACCCTAATATTTTCTAAAAAAAAACTCTTGAGCAATTCCATGTCAAATAGGGAATCGGTTGTACCCGACCCTCTCCGATTTCTATGAAACTTTGTAGACATGTTATCCTAGGCATATATAAGCCATTTTTGTGTATATGGAGCCAGTAACACTCGATAATGACATTTGAGAAGGGCGTACGTGTTTTCAATATTTTTGTATTTCGTAATTTAAATATTGCTGTATCTCGAAGCAGTTGCATCGTATCAAAAAGTGGTCAAAGACAAACTTGTAGGAAATTTGACGGGCTTTCCAAAAAAAAAAAAAAAAACACTGAAAGAAAAAAACACTCCACTTTTATGAGATTTTTTGATTTTTAAGTTTAAAGTTAAATTTGAAGGTGAGCCCACGATTTTTTTTCGCTCAAAATTTTTGTGAAAATAGCCTAATATGTTACAAAAAGACTCACGAAAAATGCAGGATGGAGCAACTCACATAAAAAAATACGGGAATCGATTCTCCAGACAATTTTACATAAAAGTCTCCATATTGACCATTGTCCTAAGTCCAATCCTTGTGAAGTTACAGCGGTTTTAAAAATAAAAATGTTGAAAAAATAGGTTTTTTAATGGTTTTTGGAAATTTCTATGTGACGTACTTGGTTTTTCAGTTTCGAAAATATTTTTACCGAAAAGCTCGTCCAATTTCCCATAAGTTTGTCTTTGACCACATTTCAATTGGATGTATGGGCTTACAGATATAAGCTAATTTATTATCCAGGTTACTTTACTACACTGAAAAAATGTTATGTTTGAATTATGAGCAATGTAATTAGCTTATATCTGTAAGCCCATACATCCAATTGAAATGTGGTCAAAGACAAACTTATGGGAAATTGGACGAGCTTTTCGATAAAAATATTTTCGAAACTGAAAAATCAAGTCCGTCATATAGAAATTGCCAAAAACCATAAAAAAAACTATTTTTTCAACATTTTTATTTTTAAAACCGCTGCAACTTCGCAAGGATTGGATTAAGGACAAAGGTCAATATGGAGACTTTTATGTAAAATTGTCTAAAGAATCGATTCCCGTATTCGGCTTTTGAAAATGTTGACGTTTAGAGCACTTTTCAAAAAAACAGTTTCAGTAAATGATTTTTGTATTTTTTTAGGTGAGTTGCTCCATCCTGCATTTTTCGTGAGTCTTTTTGTAACATCTTAGGCTATTTTCACAAAAATTTTGAGCGAAAAAAAAATCGTGGGCTCACCTTCAAATTTAACTTTTAAACTTAAAAATCAAAAAATCTCATAAAAATGGAGTGTTTTTTTCTTTCAGTATAATTTTTTTGGAAAGCCCGTCAAATTTCCTACAAGTTTGTCTTTGACCACTTTTTGATACGATGCAACGGCTTCGAGATACAGCAATATTTAAATTATGAAATACAAAAATATTGAAAACACGTACGCCCTTCTCAAATGTCATTATCGAGTGTTACTGGCTCCATATACATTGAAATTCATTGAAATCGGAGAGGGTCGAGAAAAAAGTAACTAAAAAATTCCTGTTTTGGGCTGGAATTGCTCTCTTATGAATTGAAAAAGCATACAAAATAGAACTATTGTTATTGTCATCGAGCCTCGATAATTTTATCGTTAACAACCTTGGTAAATACCATCAAAACAAGCAAGAATCCCGATTTTCAATCAAATTCATTTTGGCACCAAAATCTAATCAAGTTTGCAAAAGAAAACTGTAAAATACTAAAATGGAAACAATCATATCGTTTCAACTTCTTCGCAATCCCCAAACCTCACATGTTCCCAATTCTCAACTCTCAAAATTTAATTCCCTCAACACCATATTTTGCTTTGATCTTTTCCCCATTTTCTGAGTCTGAGGTTCATAAATAGTTGAGTGGTCGTTTTGGTACAGCCAGTGGGGAGGGAAGGTTAAGCCCCGGTCGTCGAACATCGTAACTCTTGGATCTTCCCTGCTTCTCCCCCACTCCCTTCTTAGAACACCACAACACACTTGGTTGGCAGTTGGCCAAGTACACACGAAGAACACTGGAAGATCTTACGGGTTGAAATCTACCAAAACCTTACAGCAAGAGGCAACAATAAGATAAACCAAGGTGAGTTGCGAGATTGCTGATTTGCTCGATTTTCTCGTGTGAGTGTGATCACAGACAATCGGAGGAGCTGTTGTGATTGCTTTCGTGCAGGGTTGTTTGGTGGCGCCGCCATGCGGCGCAAGTGGGCGCTGCATCTGTCAAAATTTCATGTTATTTTGAATTTTGGAAAGGAAAGGTTCAATTTATCCATGATTTCAACTGGAAGGAGTGAAAACATTCGCAGAAATATAAATATTACAAAAAGAGATTAACAAAAGTCAAACTCTCAACCCAGTTGGGAGGGGATTCCTGTAAGTTTGTTTCGAATCGATTAGAAGATTCGACCTCGAAGAACGCAGAATCCTTCGGAAGAATAAGAAAACCACAAGTGTGGTGGGTGGGTGAGACAGATTCACAAAAGGTTGCCCCTTTTGAAGTGTGTGGGGTAAGCTTTGGTAAGGGATTATAGCTGAAAGGGCCAATCACGTGATGGTTGGAATGAATGCCTTTCAAAATATGAACGAACGTGCTGCTGCTGCTGGGGTGTTGTGGAAGTTGTTTTCTTCTTTGTAAGATCTTGGCATTTCAAATTCTGAATGAAACTATGGGGTTGAGCTGTACATTGAATTGGGTTTTGAGATTTTGGGGGAGGGTCGAGGAGGAAAATCATGCATGGAGGGTGGAAACGGGAAAAAGCAATTTTCCACGTTATGCTGTGGTTCGAAATAAATGATTATAATTACTGTTTTGGGGAGACAACGTCAATTTTGAGACGTAAAAATAATGAAATGAGTAAATTCTTTATGCAACTTTTGCAACAATATATCTCGACTACTATTTACATTTACATGGCATGGCGCATTGGTGGTTTTGAAAAAGTAATCTAGTTTTGAGATAAAATGACGTTAAAATTACAATTTTAATATGAAAGTACATTGGATTCTTAGTTTATTTGATGATTTCAAGAAATGAAGATTCAATAACTCATGATTTCATGATTTCATCCAAATTCCTCAGCAAAATCACTTAGTCGCTGATCCGAACCCTGAATCCACCCAAATCGACACCAAATTTCGCGCAAATCGAACCGGGGAAAGCCTTTCATTTGAATTGAAATCCTTTTTTCCCTTTTTTCCCCCTCCGTGTGTGTGTTTGTGAAAATCCAGGAAAATAGAAATAAAGCTCTTGAGTCGATCGGAAATTAGCTCTTCCGTTTATCAACGTGGCAAAAACGGAAATCACTCCTCGACGGAAAGAATAGAAGAAAAAACATGCAAGTAGAGAGGAAAATTCCTCGAGAAAACGTTGAGTGATGTGATCCACACGTGTGTGGGTGGATGGAAAACAGTGCTTACCAGTGGAAGCTTGCTCTCAATGGGAAAGGCAGAATAAGTCATCTGGATTGAATATGATTATGGAGAAAGGAATTTGCTGCTGCTGCTAACATGATTTGAGTGTCTTTCCACTAGATTGAAGAATGGTGGAGTGAAATTGAATAGGGTGGTTTCACTTTTTTTGTTAACATTTTGAATCAAATTCGATTTAATTGTTTTCAGTAAAACCAAGAAATCTGGAAACCATGATTCTCAAAAAACTATTAAAAATCATGAAAAGATCACCCTAACCACCCTTTTTTTCTCTCATTCGTTTCAGCACATCAGTTGTTGTGTAATTTATTTGGAAAGCACAGTATTTCCCCCTCCAGAAACCCTCGCCATCTCAACTCTTTCCCCAAAACGGAAAAGGCAATTTCCTTCCGGAAAGCTTTCGATTCCATCGTTCGTTTGCTGCGCAACCTTTCCATCTCAATTCTCCTCGTGTGAAAGCCAGAAGCGGAAATCCTCCATTTCAATTCATGCCGGAAGGCAAAATATAAACATAACCTCACTTCTTTTTTTTCTTCCGTTTCTGAGAAGATGCTGAGTGAGGCATTTTTTTTTCCTGTCTTGGAAAAAGTCTTAGCTAATCCTGGCGCAATTTTCCGTTTTACTTGATTTTCGATCTCTCTGATCAAAATTCATATGCTGATGTGGCGAGGAAATTGGAAGCGGAAATCGGCGGGTAGGGAGAATTGACGTGCGTGAGAACACACGTGAGGAAAGAGGTAATCGTACTATGATGATGAAATTAACAAAAATTGTAATCTGTAACTTTTGAGGGAATTTGCTGCACAATTTGGTATCGATGAGGAATATTCTGAAAAAAATATGATTTTTATTTACACTTTTTTCTCAAAAAAACAATTTCCCGGAATCTGTATTTTTTATATTTTCGAGATTTTTTGATACATTTTAGGAGACCGAAACCCGCAACTTTTGAGCCATAGAGAATAGGCAAAAATGTTGCCGCCGAGTTATGATTATTTTTTAATAATAGTGATTTCAAAATCAACATTCCATACATTTAATATTTTTGACCTCATTTTCATGTAAATTTGATTTTTTGATAATGTGCCCCGTTTTCAAGATATAGCCATCGAAAGTTTGATTTTTTTTTAAATTCAGTCAATTTGTTTTTAAAATTCTGAGACATTGACAAGACACGACAAGACTAACATTTTAAAAGTGCCAAACATTCAATATTACGCCCTTTTGAAATGTTAGTCTTGATAAAAAAAAATCAAAATATTGTTTTCGAAAAAATCGGAAAATTTCACGAATGTTTTAACATTGAATATCGGACCATTAGTTGCTGAGATATCGTCATTAGAAAATTGGTGGATTGTTTGGGTGAGACTTACACCCAAAACTGGGCAGCGCTCGTCTGAGAGAATAATGGCCTCAAGTCGAGAGAATAATGGTACCATTTACGGACACAGAGAACACATCTCGAGATGGGCGAGAGAATTATTCCTTCGAGGTTCATTTGCAAACAAAGTTCATCCGTCAAAACAAAAAACTAAAAGTTTCAACTACGGGAATCGAACCAGAGATCTTTGACAAACTAACCCAGTGACTTTACTGCCTCGGCCATCACAGCTTGGTGACCGAGGAGTGATCAGAAGTCAATCTATGATACTTGTTGGAGATTTTTTGATTCAGTTAACGAATGAACACATTTGTTTTGATGGTGTGAGTTGGTAGCATTATTCTCTCGAATTTAGCATTGATCTCTCAATAAATTTTGAGGGAACGATTCTCTCGACTCTGAATGTTTGTTTTTAATTTTTGCATGGAAGGTCGTATCAACAAAGTTCAAAAAAGCAAAATATAGAGATTTTTTTTAGCCTTTAAAAAAAATTAAGAGTGGGCAATCATGGGCACTAATTAAAAAATAATAATAATAACTGCGACTATTTTCAAAGGAGTTACCTAAACATGGCTGTAACTTGAAAACGGTGCACTTTATCAAAATTTCAAATCAGTATTGATTCAAAAATTCATAACTCGCTCAAAGATTTTTTGGCCGTTCAGGAAATTTTTGCAAATTTTGCGTTTGTTTTCCGCTGAAACATATCACAAAATAAAAAAAGGTGTTTTTTTTTGCAAATCAAGTTTTAGTGACAAAAAGTGAAATTTAAAATCACCATTTTTTACCGTGTATCATTTTTTTTCAATGTAGTCCTTATCCATACTTACAAATCTGCCGAAGACACCAAATCGATCAAAAAATTCCTTCAAAAGATACAGATTTTTGAATTTTCATATTTCATTTTTGTATGGACTGCTGCCAAATTTGTATGGAATGGACAAACTAATGATGCAAAATAGGGCATACAAAAAATTCGAATGACCGAAATCACAGATAATTGATCCCTTACAAAGTTTGAACCAATTAAAAAAATACAATTAAAATCCGTTTCCAGTTTTGGTAGAGAAAAGCTAATTAAAACAAAATAAATTAAAATTAGGTTAACAAAACAACAAAATTGCTATGGAATGAAATAAAATAAAAACAAACAAACAAAGTTCAACTAAATCGAGTCAAACTATTATATAAATTGGAACAAATATGATTCCTAGCTAAAAGACGTGCAGATAAGCAATTCAGAGTATATCTTAATTTGATAATTCATAAATTGATCAAGAACCGATCAATAAAACGGTTTTGTTTACAACTGGCGCTTACACAGAAAAAAGTCAATTCCCGTAATCGTGAATTGTGTTCATGAAATTGAGAACCACGAAGAAATTTATTCGTGAGTATGGTGCATTTGCACTATAAACGTGAATATATTCCTTCGTGGTTCTCAACTTTATGAACACAATTCACGATTTCGAGAGTTGACTTTTTTCCGTGTAGGACATTTTGAAAGTAAACCCGAGACATATTGAACTGACATTGAATGAAAATTGTTTCTATAAGATGAAAACGCTGCAATTTGATTTCAAAACCTCAATTGATTACAAAAAGTTAAAAATTGAAGTCAAATTTTTCTGATCAGGCTAAAATAAACCCATAGAATCTCAATTTCTATCCGAATCAGGTCATTCCTCTCCAGTACACCACTCCGAAGATTTATTTTTTTAAGTGGCATGACCGGTATATTTTTTGAAAAAATGTTAAATTTAAGAAGCTTGGAATCTATAATCATTGATAATTTCATACTTTTCAATTTCAGACTGAGTGTTATGTAATTTTAAACGCAAACTCTTTTGAAATTTCCCAAATTTACAAGCGACTCTCTTTCTCTCTCTACAAAAAACCCATTTCCCTCGACCAATTTCGCGTCAATTAATTTTCTTGGATCCATCACAGAGAATGTGTATGTGTGTGCGTGCTATTAAACGACGAACGCAACGTTTCGTGGCGATGGTGCAACCGACCGGGAGAAGGGCCATCCATCTTCGGCCGTGGGGGCCATGAATCAAACTGACGACAACGACAGCGCGGACGAGGACCAAAATGGCGGACCTTCCGAAAATTGCACACGATTCCCGGCGCGCGGTGCGTATCATCATGACCCATTATCGTTGAAGTCCGGGTTTGGGGAGAGTGGCAGGACCATCAGTTTGCGGTGGGTGGCCATTATCCTGGGTTCCCCAGGACGAATTCTTCTTCTTTTGGAATGAATCTCGCGTGGACGACGACGGCGACCGTTGGAAGTAATAAATCTCGCCATTTTCTTGTCCCTCCCTTGCTGGGGGGGTTGGGAAAAGTTTTGTGGTTGTTGTTCCTCCCAAATTCTCGTCGTAGTAAGCGCCGCACACTATGGCCAATTTAGATTGCGAAATGACAACGACGAGGACGTTGGGCGCGAATGGTACGCAACTTTCCTCGACTGGACAGGGTGACTGCTTGGAAGGGGGTTTTGGGGTTTTGCAAATATAATTTAAAGTTTTTGTCACTATCTCCCCCTCCCCCCTACGGCTGCTATGGTTTGTTTTTTTTTTCAATTTTAAATTGTCATAATTGGAAGATTGAAAGGTAAAAAAATTGCGTATTTCACATACACAAATTTAAGTACCACATGAAGTACATAAAACCCAAATTTTTCACCATATTTTGATATGCTCAATTCTCTACGAAATAAGCATATTTCTTGCATTTTTATTTTATGTATTTTTTATTTGGCTCAAACTTTGTGGGTAGCATAGAAAAATGTCTGTAATTTTTGAAAGAATTTTCCGATTGGTTTGGTGTTTTTAGCAATATTGTAGGTATGGATGAGGACTAGGGTGGTCCAAATCCGGGCTTATTCAGGACTACCTCCTGAAATCAAAGATGGACCCATCACTAGGCTAAATTCCAAATTTGAGCTCATTCTGACCACGGGAACCCATCCCTCTAATCGCTTGAAGTTTGTATGGGAAAAATCGTCAAAATGTACGGAGAAAAGCAACTGTTTTACTTTTTTACCTGTGAAGGGCGCAGTAGTAGTATTAATTCTCAGATGTAGGACCTTCATTAAGTTTAGAACCACTTTCCCGAAGACATATTTATAAGATTTTTTGCTGGAAAGTTATTTGCTTCTGAAAATGAGCATTTTTGCGCAGACAATCAACTATTCAAATTTGGCTAAAATATTGCTTATTGCGAGATAAAATCACGTTTCTCCTTCGCTGTGAGTGACAGGAGATTATTGCCGCCTTACTACCGCAGTGTAAAAATCAGCAAGTTGAACTAAAATTCTGCTTTGATTTGGCTGTCATCTTGGTTTGTTTTGAATATTTTCCAAAAAGTCAGCTGAAAACTCAAGGCAACCTTTGACAACAGTCAAAAATTTGTTCTGCGGTTGTCATGCGGCTGTCATGCGATCATTATCTTGCGGTCGTATCACCGTGCGTGAACTCTAATTATTGACGCCCGCAGTAATAGGATCGCAGAATAAAAATTTAATGAATAAAAAACTAAAAAATACCGCAAAAAAATTATTCTTGTTTCGCGATATCCAAAGTCCCATACAAACCTTCGGATAGTCAAACATTATAAAATCAAAATTTCGGATAAGCGAACTCCGTATTTTTTAATTTTTTTTAAAGAGACAAAAAACTGCTACTTTTGGGCAATAGAAAAGTTGAACAAGAATTGTACCGCCAAATTTTGTTTTTTAAATAAGTTTTTTTTTACAAAAATAGAAGTTTTACTATAAATTTGTTATCAACTTTAGTTTTTAATGTAAATTAAAATTTGTAATCAATAAAGTGCAAAATAAAGCCACTTAAAGTTTTCACTAAAAAATGCCGTTTTTTGTTTTAAATGTTCATGATTGGCCTTTTCTAGGAATATTTTGATTCGAAAAGTTTGGAAAATTTCCAATAAAATTGTCTCAAGAGGCATTCAAAATTGGATTGAACTACAGCGAAAAAATGATAGAAAAAGAAACAAAAAAATTTTTTAGTCTCATCCAAATAAGCCCCCATTTTCTAATGTTACTATCTCGTAACTAATGGTTCAATTTTTAATGTTAAAAAATAATACATTTGTGAATTTTTATGATCTCTTTTTATCGACAATCGTAAACGTCCTGTCTTATTTTTGAAATAGGCGTAAGATTGAATATTTGGCCCTTTAAAGAGATAAAGCTTCATAAAGCTTGTATTAATTTTATTTTAAGCTTATTTTCCTCGATTTCATCGAGGTCGAGATTTATATATTTCCAATTTCAAGCCTCACTTTCAAATATATCAAGCAAAATTTATCATAAAGTTTTTAATTCATTATAATAATTATGCTAATGTCAAAATTTTGCAAAATACCAATGAATTAATAAAAAATAATGCTAAGGATTTTCGCATTTTTCCCATTTGCGGTTTCATAATTAAAAATAATGTTAAGATATTGGAAAGTCATTCATGAACAATAAAAAAGCCTACTTTTCTGAACCAAAAATAACAGAATCGAATAGTAACACTTTTCAAAATAAATGCAGAAAAGTGCTACTTTACAGAAAAATGTTTTATGGAACTCGCAGCAAAACTTGATTTTTTTAGCACTCGTCGTATTTATCCAACTCGGTGAACCTCTTTGGAAAAATGTACGACTACTAGTCTACAACAAGTTGCAAAAAGTAAATTAACTGTTCAAATCAAAACAATATTGAAAAGTATTACTTTTCGGTTCTGTCATTTTTGGTAGACAAAAGAAGGCCATTTCTTCGATCGAGAATGATTGGCAAAAATTAATTTTTAAACAATGTGTTCCGCACAATTTACAATCGATTTCACAAGTTTCTTCAATTTAAATTTAATTTTGAGGCAAAAATGTGTATTGCCCCCCGATTTTTGTTGAGAGATTTTTTGATGAGGGATTGTAATAAAATTTTCTTTGCACCCATATTTTTATAATATCAAAATAAAGCTTAACATGAAAAAGGCTTTAAACAAATATTTTAGTTGAAAACTATGCATTTTATAGAACAATGTTTAAAATGATTTTCAAGAAAAAAAAATAATTTAGGCAAAAAAAAAATAGTGTTCGACCATATTATTAATATTTTTCAAATTTTTACTATCCTAAACTTTGGCTCAAAATATGCATTGATGATAGTCTTATCAAACATATCACAAAATAATGTCTTTTTTGAAATTTCTTGTTTGAGTGATATAACAAATCAGGATTTTTTCGTTTTCTTTGACTTTGTCAAAGGCACCAAATCGATCAGAAAGTTGCTACTTAAGGGTGTAGACTTCTTGAGTTTTCTTTAAGGGGTTACATACATGTAAATCGGCAAAAATGGTAGAGGTTGGTATGAGCACACACTTAAACTTTTCGTAAATCTGTTTTCATGGCATTAAAATATACATTTCCATCTATTAACAAAACAAATTTGAAGACATTTGGTTTTATCATTGCCGAGATATAGCTATTTGAAGTTAGCAGTTTCAAAAAACGGGTGCCACGATATCTCAATACTGCTTCGACCAAATTTGCTCAAAATTTTGGTGAAGACTCGTACAAACCGGTTCCGTGTGCATGACGAAGGCCGATTTTCAAAAAGTTTATTTTAAAAAAAGTTAAAAATATTTTTATATTTGAACAACTATATAAAAAATCGTCAGTTTTTGATTTTTGCATTTAAAAAAAAAGCTAAATTTGACAATCGGGCTTCGTCATGCACACGGGATATCTCTTGAGAGTCTTCATCCCAAATTTCAGCTAATTTGGTCCATCCCATCTCGAGATATCATGGCACCCGTAAATCAGCCCTGTGTTCAGAGAAAAACGCGCACAAAGTTTGACAGTTCGCTTCACGCATGGCAAAATATCAAGCTTAAATCGTGTGTTACTCACTTGGATCATAAAATTTCTTCATGAAACTTTCAGGAGTGATTGGAAATCATCTTTTTAGTGGACATAACAATTTTGTCGTAATATAAAATTTTGAATTTTTCTACATGTATGTAACCCCTTAAAATGTCCTATAAAATATGGAATTCCCTAAGTAATAAAATGGCACTTTATGCCATAGATTTTTTTTAAGTGTTTGACTAAGTTTCATCCAATTAAAAAAATACAAAAACAGTTGCGATAACATAAAGAATTACTCATCTAGCAAAACAGATATTTCAAACATGATTTCAAAGAACACAATATGTTTTGAACCAATCAGTCACCCTGCCCTCTGAACACCGCGCAAGGCGCTGCTTCATGACCTGGAAGCCAATTCTCATTTAGAGAGCACCCTGGCAACACTTGACGGCGCGGCTCACTTTGCGGAATGTTATTAATTATTTGGGCCTTCTCGAACGGAGAGGGGAAAAGACCAATGAGTGTGTACTCCACTAATGATGGCCTTAGATCACCGCCCAGCTCTTATCACATGTGAAACGCGGAAACATCGCGCGCGAGTGCGTTTTCTGCGATGCGATGAGATGGGACGGGAGTTGAAAGAGACTAATCGCCATCATTTAATTGAATAATTAGCGAACTTTCGATCGGTGATGGGGGTGATGCCTCACTTAGTTTTGCTACGCTTGGTTTGGTTGGAGATTCTCTTGGTCCAAAATGTAGTTTCGGTTAATTTATGGTGCAATTGTTGAGGAAAAGCATATTTTAAGTTGCTCGTTTTATCATCTTTTGCCATAAACTATGTGTGCATATAAATTTCACCCATTTTCCGTGAATATATGAGAAGAAGCAACCGAGGGGAGCTCATAAGAATAAAATATGGCCAATACTGGCGGTGCCCCCAAAGTGGATCATTTGTTTTGGACTCAGTTTGTTTTATGGCGGTATTTATGAGTGCAACTTTTGGCGTTGTGAGCAAATGCAGGCATAGTTTGGATGTTGGAATATATTTTTTTCTATGATAAATTTAAAATCTGAAGGTGTCAAAATAGGTCCAAGTTCAAATTTGTTTCACTATCGTCTAATAAAACATAATTTATTGCATCATAAAATCAAATTTGAATTCAAACTCAGATTCCTCAATTTTGCCAGGATCAAAACTTTTACAACCTCAGCAAAGCCTTAACACAAACTAGAAGAAAATTTGATAGAAAGTGTCCACTTTCCGGTCACGACCATAAACTTACCGGTGGCAACTATCCCCTTTCAAAACCGCCAACAGAACCATTTTCCTCAAAACAAACTCAACATCTCCGTGGTCTTCGGATGAACGGATGCGCTCGTCGTCGTCGTCGAGGTCTAATAAAAATAATTCTGAAATGGCCTCGTAAAAATGGCGACGCACCCCCGCCGAAAATTGGACTGCCCTAATAAAAAAAGAAGCAGCACCAGAATCCAAATGAAAATGCTCGCGACCGACCCCGACGAAGCGCCCCCATAAATGTCGAACAGCATCACACTAAAATCAGGATATCTCATCTCATTCCTCGCCACTCACTCTGAGATTGAGATGCTGCACGGCGGCCGCAAGCAGAAGAAGTAAAAGGAGATACGCACGCCATTTCCAAAAAAGGTAATAAATATAAACAAACAGATTTAATGGAGAATTTGAAGAAATGAAATCAGAGCTGGAGGGACGAAATAGAAGAAACGCGAGGAGATCCTTTCTCCCTCTCACCGCAGAGCAGTGAGAAATGAGGTGAGGTTTGGTGATTTCGATGCTTTTTACGAGGTTCATAAAAATCAAATTTGATGATGATGCCCTAAAATAATAACAGTACTATAACAATAACACAGACAGACACGCACGCGGAGTCGGCGTGGGCGAAGGGAGAAGAAGAAGAAAGATGCGTGGTTTCGATGAGTGAGTGAGATGGCGAGACGATCTGTAAAGTCTCCGCTCGGTCGTCCTCATGACAGTGACAAAAACGCATCAACCAGGGCGAATGTCCTGGCGAAAAGTTATTAGCCTCTTTTTGGTTTTGGGCTTTCTCTCCTGGAAAGTAATGGTTAGATGGGTAATGTATTAAAATAGAAATAAAGTGAATGATTTTGATGGAGGAAACGTCTGGTGACATCGTAAAAGGTTATTTCCCTGCATGGATTAAGAATAACATAAATGGAAATTGCCGAGTTTAATTTAAATTGCAAAAATAATGATAAGATATAAAATAATGAAGATTTTAAAAAATTTCGCATTTTTTAAAAAAATTGTGATGTTCAAAAATTAATAGGAAATAAAAAGCAGTGAGCAGTGAGAAATTGAAAATAGTAGTAAATTTTGAAAAAAAAAAGTTATAAGAGCAATGAGAAAAGAGAAATGAAAATTATGTTTGCACAGAGAGATAGCAAATATCAATTTCTAAAGTGAAAAAAAGAGAAATGGAAGACGAGAAATGAGGAATAAGAAACAAAAAATAAAAAGAAAAACAAAACGAGGAAAGAAAAGGGAAAAATTGAAAAGGATAAAAGAAACAAGTAGAAAGAGAAATGACAAATAAGAAATGACAAATGACAAATGACAAATGACAAATGACAAATGACAAATGACAAATGACAAATGACAAATGACAAATGACAAATGACAAATGACAAATGACAAATGACAAATGACAAATGACAAATGACAAGTGACAAGTGACAAGTGACAAGTGACAAGTGACAAGTGACAAGTGACAAGTGACAAGTGACAAGTGACAAGTGACAAGTGACAAGTGACAAGTGACAAGTGACAAGTGACAAGTGACAAGTGACAAGTGACAAGTGACAAGTGACAAGTGACAAGTGACAAGTGACAAGTGACAAGTGACAAGTGACAAGTGACAAGTGACAAGTGACAAGTGACTAGTGACAAGTGACAAGTGACAAGTGACAAGTGACAAGTGACAAGTGACAAGTGACAAGTGACAAGTGACAAGTGACAAGTGACAAGTGACAAGTGACAAATGACAAATGACAAGTGACAAGTGACAAGTGACAAGTGACAAGTGACAAGTGACAAGTGACAAGTGACAAGTGACAAGTGACAAGTGACAAGTGACAAGTGACAAGTGACAAGTGACAAGTGACAAGTGACTAGTGACAAGTGACAAGTGACAAGTGACAAGTGACAAGTGACAAGTGACAAGTGACAAGTGACAAGTGACAAGTGACAAGTGACAAGTGACAAGTGACAAGTGACAAATGACAAATGACAAGTGACAAGTGACAAGTGACAAGTGACAAGTGACAAGTGACAAGTGACAAGTGACAAGTGACAAGTGACAAGTGACAAGTGACAAGTGACAAGTGACAAGTGACAAGTGACAAGTGACAAGTGACAAGTGACAAGTGACAAGTGACAAGTGACAAGTGACAAGTGACAAGTGAGAAATGAGAAATGAGAAATGAGAAATGAGAAATGAGAAATGAGAAATGAGAAATGAGAAATGAGAAATGAGAAACGGCAAATAAAAAATAAAAATAAATGAGAAATGAAAAACGACAAATAAAAAATAAAAATAAATGAAAAATGAGAAACGAGAAAAGAAAGTGCTGATTTTTCGAATTTCACGGATGCGCGAAATTTTTAAAAATGCAATCCAAATTTAGAACTTTTTTTAATATGTTGTTCATTACAATATTCTTCGATGAACAGAACATATTTGTAAATTTCCAGCAAAATTTCTTGACTCCGCAATTCTAAAAGAATGTAATAGAACGTGATTCAAAACTACATTTAAAGAAAATGAAAAAAATAGCTACATTTTTTTTAATCCTTGTAAAATTAAATAAATTATGGTTGAACAAGTTGCATATGAAGTGAAATAAATGAGAAAAAGATTATTTAAATTATGATTATAAATGAAATTTTTAATTTCATTGGTTTAAAATACAATAAAGATTGAAAAAAAACATAGCATTTTGAATGGTATCAAAATTTTCTGGGATTATTAATAAATTTAAAAAATGCTTCAAATAAAATTTTCCTGAAAAGCTGAATCATAATATAGCTGACGAAAATTCTGCATAATTTAATAAAAAAAAATTGACGCTGCTTTTTTTTCGAAAATAAATAATAAGTGTGAAGAGGTTTGTTTATATCTTGAACAACTGCTTTTTTTAAGACACTTCTCTGTACATAATTATGCTAAAAAAAAACATTTTTATGTTTATTTTGAGCAAATTTTAGAGTGCCGTGAAATCCATGGTTTCAAAAACTACTCGCCGCGTAATTTCATTTTTTTGTCGTGAAAAATCACTAGCTCTAGAAATCAGGAATTAGTAAAGAGTAAAGAGTAAAGAGTAAAGAGTAAAGAGTAAAGAGTAAAGAGTAAAGAGTAAAGAGTAAAGAGTAAAGAGTAAAGAGTAAAGAGTAAAGAGTAAAGAGTAAAGAGTAAAGAGAAAAGAGTAAAGAGTAAAGAGTAAAGAGTAAAGAGTAAAGAGTAAAGAGTAAAGAGTAAAGAGTAAAGAGTAAAGAGTAAAGAGTAAAGAGTAAAGAGTAAAGAGTAAAGAGTAAAGAGTAAAGAGTAAAGAGTAAAGAGTAAAGAGTAAAGAGTAAAGATTAAAGAGTAAAGAGTAAAGAGTAAAGAGTAAAGAGTAAAGAGTAAAGAGTAAAGAGTAAAGAGTAAAGAGTAAAGAGTAAAGAGTAAAGAGTAAAGAGTAAAGAGTAAAGAGTAAAGAGTAAAGAGTAAAGAGTAAAGAGTACAGAGTAAAGAGTAAAGAGTAAAGAGTAAAGAGTAAAGAGTAAAGAGTGACGAGAAATCAGACATGAGAAATGAGAAATGGGAAATTTCAAATGAGAATTACATAATGAGGGAAAAACAATCAAAGCAATTTGAATATTGAATCTTAAGAAACCAACTTAAAACTTAACATGAAACAAAACAAATTGGAAATGAATGGAAAATAGTCCAACATTTCTGCAACTAGGCAACATAGCTATTTCAAAACCATTCTACTTCTTCATCAAACCCAAACTAGAAGCCAGTGCTCTCGGTCCTGAGTTCATCCCGATTTCTCTTCAGTCCCATTACTTCCAGTTGGTCCATCCGTCCGTCCCAATAAAGTAGCGCATAAAATTAGGAAAAATGTGCGCTTGCTCACATTTGAATAAATTTTCTATGAAATTTATTCCGATTGTTATTAGTTTGCTCTATTACACACTCCTCCAACATCCAACAGCGCTAGCACAGTGTATATAAATTCATTCCTAACCAAACGCACTTTCTCCTTGGTTTGTCTTCTCGTTTTGTCCTTTTTGCCTCAAGGAGGGGGAAAACTGTCTTCTTTTCCAAAAACTAGACACAGAAAAAGCGAATATCTGCAACCACCAGCAAGAGAAAAAAAAGGAAACCAGATTTTGTCGCCTTTTCTGCGTGTGTCATCCCTATTTCGAGCAAGAAGGGAGAAGGGAAATTCTGCGTCAGATTTTCCACACTGCCATCGCATCACCACCACCACCTATATGGGGAGGGGGAAAATTCGGTCTGGCAGCAGGCAGATATCATGCGTATGTGCAAAATATACTCCAACAAAGGACTCATCCGAAGGGAAGGAAATGAACCAGAAGTAAGCACAGACACAGAAGGAAGAATATCAGCAAATTTGTGTCCCATACAGAATTATACACTCCAATGGGTCGTTTGCTGGCTCACTGGAGACAGTGACGGTGAGTTTTGATTGCATTTATGATAACAAAATTAGAAAAAAAAGTCGTAATAATCATTAAAAACACCGTAATTTTGTTACCTCTTGTCAGTGCTCCCAGTTATAAAAAAATAGTAACGTTTAAAAAATCAGTACATCTCATGACAAGGTTGCCAAAAAGCTATGTTAACTTACTGAAATAATTTTCAAATTTGAATTTTTCAAAATTCATTTCTTTCAAATTGAATTGATGAATTTCTATTAAGTGTCCACAACTTAAGGAAGGGTTGTCAGAAATTCAAAAAACTTGTTTCAACCTTTAATTTTAAAAATCTTAAAAAAATTGAATCTTTTTTTTTTTTAAACTAACTTTTAAGACAACGACTCTTCTCATGATTGGTCGGAACTGATTTGGTCCCCAAAACCAGAGAAAAAAAAAACACAACAAAACCAGTAGCAGCCACATGAAAATGGAAAAGCAACCAACCGAATCTGGGCTGGGGGTTCCAAGCTGCCGGATGATAAGGTTCTATAGTTGCGAATGTGGGCGCACTCCGGAGAGGAAAACTAAAGATGATTTCCCCAAATTTCTCTTTTTTTGTGAAGGAGGAAATGATTATGTCGGTGCAGAGTATAGGTCCCGCAAACCTCATTTTAGGGTTTGGAAGAGAAAGATTTTTTGGTGAGCGGTTTCCTTCACCAGGTTGAGGGTTGAGGGAGAGGGAAAACTAATTTACTTTCAACGAATTGGGAGTACTATCAGTTTTGCTGGACTTTTGTGGGGGAGAAAAAGTCATCTGAATTAATCAGATTTGGAGAAAAGAACGATGGTTATTTGTACGATTTTAATTGTTACTTCTTTCCGAAAACATTCTTCATTTTCCATTTTTCCAGCCTTTTATTAACTAAAAATCGTTTCCAAAATCTATAAAGATTGTTTATCATAAAGTACTACGAATGTTCCAAACTGAAGCATCAATAAAAAAAATAAATGTATATATTTTTATAATTTATATTCATTAATTGTAAGTTTTTTTTTCCAGTATTAAACGCTCGTTTAGTTTTTTGCGTTTGCAAATTTTATTTCGATTTTTAAATAATATTTGAAATCATGATTTGTGATTTTTTTGTCCATACTGTAGCTCAAAAGTTGCTTTCTCTGTTCCCATTAATCAAATATAAAAATGCAATTTTGTGTAACATCACCTTTTGTGTCAATTTTGCAGAATTGTTTATTGCTAAAGACACAAAGTCGATTAGAAATTCCCTTACCGAGACACATATTTTCGAATTTTTATATACAGTCATGCCTCGGTTTTGATTCGTTTAGCTGCCTCGTTTGAGCACGGACCAGTGCTTAACTGAAGCACAGAGCTTATGAGATTTTGGCTATAATCGTATGAAATATCATGCAAACATAAATAAAAGGTGTTTGGAATCGGGATGATGTCAGCTATCCATTGCCATTATAGTTACACGAATATTTTCACAAAAATACGTATTTTTCCAGTATTTTGAAAATGTTTTCTCGAAAAAATATTCAAAACAATTGTAACTGCAATATGAGTAGGGGAAAGTGGGGCAAGTGTAACAAGCTAAGGAAATGCTCGTTATAACCCATTAAAAACGTTAAAAAATCTGTCGGATTTTTTAAAATCATCTTATTCCAGGTCTTAACTAAGACTTTGATAGAACAAGTTTTTAAAAAATTATGTTTTTTAATGTAAAAAATTGATTTAAATTTTTTTGATTTTTCGTACGTTCTACTCAACTAGTGGGGCAAGACAAACAACCCGTTAGGGCAAGAGGAACAATGCATGAAAAAACATGCTAATTTACTAACAATTGAACTATTATCACTAAGATACATCAGATTAGGATGTATTTGAAACGTTTCTTTCATTTTTAGATTAAAAAATAATATTTTACTAGAAATTTTACCATTTTTACGAAAAAAAAATTACTTAGATGATAAATAGTAAATTTTCATGGCATCATTATATCGGGTATGGACTATTTTTTTTAACAATTCTTTATAAGTTTTTAAGAACTTTTATGTATTTTTTTTCACAATAAAATATGTTGCTGCAGCAATTCGTATTTTTTTCCATTCTAAAAATCCATATGGTACACTTGCCCCACCTGAACAAGATTTTTGAAAAGCTCTCATCAAAAATAACCAAAAGTTAAATCATACTTTATAATAAGTGCAAGTCATTGTTAGGAACACTACTGATCTAGGAAAAATAGCATTTCGATAAAATGAGCCTTAAAACGAACCCTAAGCCTTATTTTGTACTTTCCAAATATTATAAGGAAACAAAGGTTTTGAAAAAAACTTCATTCAATCTTATGCCCCGTGGCGTTTGCGTCGTTTTGGCGGTTATGTGATGCACAATATAGATATCAAACGATCGGGATTTTTCATACATTTGGAATGTAATCAAATTTGTTTTTTTTAAATAATCACAATTTTTAGTTTTTGTTACCCATATCGTGAAAACCTGAAATTTTGAGTATTTAAAAAAAAATATCCGTTATTGATACCCATATCGTGAAAATCTGTAAATTTTAGTGTTTTTTCGAAAATACGTAGTTTTGTGAAAATTATGGGTATTTTCGAAAAAATGTTATTATAACATTCAAAATGTATACAAAATTCCCGATCATTTGATATCCATATTGTATAAATTCAGTATTTTGAGTTTTTTTTCGAAAATACGTAGTTATGTGAATTTTTTTAAGTATTTTCATAAAAATTGTTTTTGTTGTCAGTTATGCACGCCTCGGTATTGCATCCCCCATATGCGGTGCTAAACCGAGGCATGACTGTACCTTATTGGAATAGACAGCTGCCAATGTTTTAGGAAGACTTGTATGGACGAATCATTGATTGATATCTGCAAGTTATCCAGATTTTTTTGATTTGCTTAAAAAAATCAAACTGTTGTCCTAAATCAATATTAAGGCTTTTTTGACAGGCATATCGGTTTATTAATAAATTTTGATAATCTGGCAACACTATCATGAAATTTAAATCAAAATTAAACTGAGATAAAAAGGACTTGCAGAGTTACGTTTTGTACATAATTGAAAAGCTACTGAAAAGAGCAGTCTGTAGAGTCATACAGTTTGATGATCTGGCAACACTGCAATTACAAATGGATACTTAAATGGATATGGATGAAAATTACTTCTGAAGTCAATTTGGTTTCATGCAATGGACATTTACTTGGAAGACATTTTCAAATCTCTTTCAAATTTCTCCTGCTGTGAGAACAATGTGAAATTCTTAAGATTATATGAAGATTCTTGGTTCGCTGTTACTAACCTAATCTCATTATCATTCCACATCAAAACATCAAACTTGTCAATTTCACTTACAATAGCTCAACATTTTTCAACCCTATCAAATCAATTTTCCCTAGTTTTTCATCTACTCATGACTCTTATCAGCCTCAAAACACAATCGTTTGCCGCTAGCCGCCACCATGGCTATATTTGTTCATTGGCTCCTGTCGGTGTCAAATTTAGGCTTAACTCCGGATTAACAGTGTCTGTATGTTCGATTTTTGGACTATCAGCTGGTGCCACCTATCTCTATCGATACTGGTTTTAGTTTGAGTTGAGAATTTCTAGTTTCTTTTTTTTCGGTGCCATGGCGCTTCAACAATTTTGATAGATTTCAGTTGGGACAGACCGGCGTGAGAACTGATAAGAAATTACCGTTGCAATGGGACTGATTGGTTGAGTTTGAGAAATTAACCAAAACAGGTCAAAGCGCCTCCCTTCAACGGTTCGAAATCATTTATTTCCTCACGCGTGTCACAAAGTCGTGTCGTCATCGCCGTTGTAAAACCAAAAGAAGACCAAAAGCGTCCCAGGCTGATCCTGGCTTAGAACCCAATCGTGTAATCACCTGTTTGCCCTCCGCAGAGCAGAGCAAAACGGTCCACCGACTGGGACTGCCAGAAAAACGCCGTTTTATCCGAATAGATCAAATAATCACATTTGGCAAAGCTCTTCAAAAACCCGGTCGGTCGGTCCTCTGCTAAGAACACATGATCCACACGGAGAAAAAGTGCCTGGTGTCGGGCGAGAAGCTTTTCAGCTGATCCACTTTCCCGCGTGCGGTTGGCCGGATTTTGCGACGGAGAGGTCACCAACGATGACGGCGACATAACCTCACTTTTGCCCAAAAACTTCCGAGCGCTGTTCCGTGTGGTACACATTTTTCCCTCCCAGAAATGGGACCAACCAGTCGGGTTGGGAGTGGATCCACCGACAAAAAAAAAACCGAAAGTTGGAAGCCAAATGCAGAGCGAAATCCTCAAAATTAATAACCCCATAAAAATAAATCCACGTGGTCGAGATAACCACTGCTGGCGGTGGCTTAGACTAGCTTGCAAGACTTGAAAATGCTTCGGAAAATTCTGTTTGGCAGCACTTTTCACTAATTTTTGACAGCTGTCACTTTGACAGCAGTGTTGCTAGTTTTAGCAACGAAGTAACTCGTCTTCATAATCAGTCTATGTTCGCCAAATTCGTTCTTTCGATTGGTTTTCGGGACAACCACAAAACCAGGAAGCACTCCGTCGAATCCCCTGATGGCTCGTGGTCCTCGGTTTTGTCCTCGCGGTGGACTCGTAAGTGACTATTGATTAGAGAATGATGGCGCTTTGGTGGGGATTTTCCCGCAAAACTTTCAATTACGGTCAACCTCAACGGAAAACGATGTCAACACTAATGTGGGAAAACATTGATTGAAATAAAATGTAATGTTGTTAGGGCAAAAATCAAATCAAACCATCCACATTAACGACCCCCGGGTCTTTTGTGGTCTCTATTGCAAGTTTCTGCTCGAACCTAGGAGTCCGAAGGCTTGAATGGGGAGAGCACCCAAACCTCTTTCTACTCCAAGGAACCTTCCACCCCAGTGTTTGGGCTGACGACCTTTGGATTGCGAGTCCAACCGCCGTCAGCGATTCCACCGGAGTAGGCTTGGTTTGGTGTGTTGTTTGTACTTATGGCATGGAGACGACTCCTACACCTCGAATGACTTAACGGCATAACAACCAAGGCCGGGACCGACATTTTACTTCCTCATCCGATGGAAGGTTGGAGCAGATGGGAATCGAACCCAGAATCATCCGCTTACAAAGCGGACAGCGTAACCATTCGGCCACGCACTGCCACTTAGGGCAAATGATTGATGATTTTCATTTAAATAAAAATAACTCATGAGGTGCCTATTATTTTGTATTCGTTGAGTATTAATTCAGAAAAAAAAACTTTTTTTTAAATTGGTACACACATACACTTTAAAAAAAAGTGTAAATTTGTAAGGTGTAAAATTGGAAGGTTTGAAATTACCTCTTTAATGTCGTAGTATTACCTATATTTAGACTGAAGAAGTGGAATTTCACTGAATAAGAAGTAAATTTACACATTTTTTGAGGTAAAATTACACGTTTTATCCATCTTAAAAAATGTACTCATTTCCAGATGTAATATTACCATAATTTTATATTGCTTTGTTTAGAGAGCTTTGTATTTATTTTTTGCTGAGAAATAAACTCTTAATCGATTTATTTATTCAATAAGGTTTTCGCAAAATGTTCTAACTACTCTGCTTAAAAAAAACACAACAAAAGTGTACAAAAACTTTTTCTCAAAATTGGTCAGGTTTAAAAAACCATACAGGAATTAGTTTAAAAATTCATAAACTCCCTTATTCAAAAGAATTCAAAAAAATATGTTTATGCCAATAATCAGTTCAAAAATGTTTTTCAAGAATTGATAATTTTTAAAAAATTTAAAAAAAAAACTTGAAAAATATTATTTCAAAGATGTTATTTAGATGCTATTTTTTGCTTTTATGATTAAAATATTTTAAAAAAATTACAAAACTAATCAAAATTATTTTAAAAATTATCCAAAGATCTGCTCATCTTTGAAAGCATGTAAAAACTCGCAAAAATATTTGAACTTTTTATATTTTTTGTTGCTACCGATTTATTCAGTAAACACAATTTGGTTTCTTCGGCAAATTTGTCAGTATTGCTGACAACATTTCAATTAAACATTGTTACACTCTAAAAAATCTATTTAAATATGATTTTTAACGTAAAAAAGATTGCGCAAATTACCATTTTTTAAAATCTTCTTTTCAAATATGTTTTAGATGACAAATTTTGAAAAAGCTCAAAAACACATATTTTCGTCCTTATCAAATGTTAGGTTTCATTGCACAGTGGTCCGAAACTGAAATCTAGCGTGACAAAATTGCTAGCGGCCACACCTTAAGATTTAGCGCCTTGGTGTCTTCGGGACAAATAATCAGGGTCAATAGGGGCATCTTTTGGTATGATGGACATTAGGGTGGTCCAGAATTTTTATTTTGGCGTGATGACGAGATAGCGCTTCAGTGTCTTGAGAAAAGTTGTAGGGAACACCATTCTGAGCAACTTTGCTCAAGAGTACAAAGATCTATCTTCAAACGGAAAGTTTCTAGAGCCCTTTTTGTAATTTAGGTTGAGGTGTTGATGAAAAAATGAGTTTTTTTGAATTTATCAAAACAGGCTTATGTCGTAACGAGTTGGTGTCTTCTAGACATTTGTAGAACTTATCAAAACATACATTTATCTTCCAAGAGAGCGAAAATCGAACCTTTTGAACGAAAGCTATATACCTCCGAGATATTTTCAGCAAATGTACTCTAGAATGTGTACTTTCTGATGCTTCTAAGAGCGAGGTCGAACTCCACCACCTTTTTGAGTTATTCACATATCAAAATGGCGTCTTTTTCGTCATATTTTGGCTATAATTTTCGTTTAAAAGGTCCAATTTTCGCTCTCTTGGAAGATAAATGTGTGTTTTGATAAGCTCTAAGACACCAACTCCAACACCAACAATTACAAATAGGGCTCTAGAAACTTTCCGTTTGAAGATAGAGCTTTGTACTCTTTAGCAAAGTTGCTCAGAATAGTGTTCCCTACAACTTTTCTGAAGACACCGAAGTGCTATCTCGTCATCCCGCCAAAATAAAAATTCTGGACCACCCTAAAATTTGGACCACCCTGATGCCCACCATACCAAAATTTGACCAGAAATTGTATTGATTTTATAGATTTTATTAGAAAAAGTAGGAAATAACATTTTAAATGGCTGTATCTCGTAAACTACCTCAGCAAACCTTCTGAAACTTGACCCAGAGATACTTGACAGTCATATGAAGCAAAGTTCATCATTATCTTGAAATGCATATTCTTTAAAGTGCTGAAATTGTATTGATTTTATAGATTTTATTACATAAAGTCGGAAATAACATTTAAAAATGTCTGTAACTCGTAAACTACACCAGCAAACCTTCTGAAACTAAACCCATAAAAAAAGTACCATAAAAATTTCATCCAAATCAAAAAATGCCAAAAAATGTCAAAGGCAAGGTCTTTCCAGAAGCTGTAATTGTATGTCAAAGTGCAGATAGACCAACATGAGGTGCTCGTTAGAATTAATTGTTGTCCCTAGTGCGTCCATCCCGGGTATTCCCGGGACAAAAATCCCGGGATTTTGCCAAAACCGGGAATTCCCGAATCCCGAGATTTTTTAATAATTTGTCCCGGGAATTCCCGAAATTGAAGAAAAATCAAATTTTATTTTTGAAATTCAGACTTGGTTGTGGAAATAGATAACAAGTTGAATACTTAGTAAGCGATAAGAATTTTAAAGCATTAAGATTTTTATTCGACATAACAGCTTTCATTTGGCTTATTACGGATAATTGTTAAAAATTTAGTTTACATAATGCCTAGCGCTTTCAATATTTTCTATTCAATCTATATATATAAAAAATTTCGATGGTTTTGTTCGAACGCGAATCAGTTCAATACGGAACGTTGGATCGAGGTGCTCTTTGTTGCGTTGGGTTCGTATAAGTCCAAGGAAGGTTCTTACGCCAAAAAGTTACAACTTTGGCCAGTCTGGAACCGATTCCGGAAAATCGGCAGATTGTATGGGAAAAGTTACGTAAAATCAAATTTTGATCAGAGGAGGCTGAATTAGCAAAAAAGTTAAATACGTCAACAAACGAAAAAAAGGCAGAACGAAGTTTGTCGGGTAAGGCTAGTTTTATATATTTTAAAAGACTGGCTATTATATTTACGTATATTTAAGATTTTGAATTTGAAAAAAAAATCATAGAAAATTATTCTTCATCGAATTAAAACAGCTGTTGATGCCATCTTTTAGCATAATGTTTTGATTGACTTCGTTGAAATAGCAACAGAACATAACAATTAGTTCACCGATTTCCAAATTTATTGCTCTAAAATCGTCTGTAACTATTCAGACTGTAGTGTCAAGTTTTCCCAGTTGGCGGTAGTAATTGAATGATAATTTTTAAAATATGTTTTAAATAAAACATGAAATTCAAAACCTATCTTAAATTTAACATTGACTAGTATAATTTAATTTGTTTTCGCATCATGTTTTTTATTACATTTTCAAAGAAATTGTTCAGACTTTTGTAGTCACGGCCAATAAAAAAAATAAAAGGAATATATTTATTAAATACATATTGAATTTGAATCCCAGTATATATTATGGTTAGTTTAAAATCCAAAGCACAACACAGATATAAAAAAAAAACAATTTTTATTTTATTTTAAGCTATCTAAAAACTGCTGTTTTGATTGAACTGTAGATTAAAAAAACGAAACTATTGGCACTACGCCCCCCGGGGCATGGCCTTCCTCTAACGTGGGATTTCTGCTCCAGCGCCTCTGACGAGACAGGAGAAACCGGGACCGACGTTTTACTTCACCATCCGATAGAAGCTCAGTGGATAAGGCGGGAATCGAACCCGCGTCTCATAGCATCATCGGGATCGGCAGCCGAAGGCGCTACCCCTGCGCCACGAGACCCACACTGTAGATTATCACTAATTAATATTTTAAAGCTAATTCTATGATTTTTAGCTTGAAAACCTAACCAATATAATGAAAACATAGAATTTATGACTGTTTCAAAAATTTCGCGGGATCCCGGGAATTCCCGGGATTTCAAAAATATTTTTCCCGTTTCCCGGGAAATTCAAAACCCGGGAAATTTGGACGCCCTAGTTGTCCCTCAAATATACACTTTTCATAAATTAACTCTTGGTCATTATAGTCATGTACAACATTAGTTTTTTTTCTTTGAATTTTTCATCAGTAAAAGTATAATTTTGGTTTATGATTTGAAAGATAGTTCGAAACAAATTACGCCCATCCAGTAAAAGCAACTTAAATCTTCAAAATTAAGCAAACATCACATATTTACCCTAAATTAAGGGGCTCTCTTCCAGTAACAACCGTTTCCGCCACTCCACGCATGTTGTCACAAATTAATCCCTCGAACCAATTTCCCTTCATTTTTCCTCATTTTCCCGACACATCGAGACAAATGAAGAGATGCTTTTCTTTCCCCCTAGAACCAACCAGAACCTTGAAGCAACCAACCAACCAATATCTTGTTTCTTGCCTTGTAGTAATGACTGGCGCAGCTCGTTTCGTTCCAGAATTACGTATTTGTTGGCCCGCGCAGACTGCTTCCTATAAAACGTTAATTCCCCTTCACTAATTTATTGGACAGCTAATTAGAACTCGAAATGAAGATGCCCTGGGAGGGAAAGGGGTGAAAAGTTTCCAAGATGTTATGAAAATTGGTGCACTCTGCTGGTGTATATAAATTTGTTGGCTGCCGCAGCTCGTAAAAATCTAATTTTTCCGAAAATTTTCCCCCTTTCTCAAGTTGTTTGAGGAGAGAGGAAAATGGCTTCTCAACGTTTGTGAGTGAGAAACACATGGCGAACAAATAACGCTGATGGTGACCAGGTTCGCCACTTTCGTTATTAAAAGCAGATGAGTTTTTTTGCCATCACATTGATGGGTGTGAAAATCCCACGGAATGTGAGTGAAATCACGTTTTTTTCTCTTTCTTCAAACGAGTGAAAATTACTTTTCCTCATATATTGTAAATTCAAAGCGACAAAAAAAATCAACTTTCTGCACACGCGATGTTGATCCTTTTGGAGAGTATAAGCGTCGTTCACTTACCTTGTTTGCACGAAGCTTTCGTTCCTTTTTACCGGATTCATCATTCAATTTTTTTTCCTAGTTTTTTTTTGCTCTCATCTTCCTGTTTACATTCGAAGGAAAATTGGAAAAAAATGCAAAGTGACTTTTCGCCATGGTTGGAAAGTGTGTTTGCACAAGGAAATTGCACCAAAATGGATGGTGGCTTGAAAGCGGGATGCCAGATCATCGAAGTTTGTTTGCTTAAATTTGTTTTTAAGAATTTTGATGCAATTAAAAAAATAGCAGGTTATTTGAAACAAATACAAAACCTTATTTTGAAAATTGATTGTTGAGGGCATTTCCAATAATTTGAATGAAAATAAAAAAAAATTGCAATGTTTATTACATCGGTACTGTTTTCAATCGTTGTGTTGCCTAATTCTAGAGTAAATTTTCAAAACAACCTACCAGTCATGGGTTTCCTATGCAGATAGGATCTTTCGAAAATTTAATCTAGAATTGTTTATCAATATGTAATTTCTATTCTATCACAAGGCTTTCTAGACCGAGTGAAAAAAATGTAATTTTACCCAAAAGTGACAAACTCCTCGTCATAGTGTCCTGATGTAAACAATTATCGAGCTCGAGCTGTCACAGCCCTGTGAATATTGTTGGCTGACATATCGGGCGGTCAGTCAAAAAAAACCAGCAAGAAGTCGCCTGACGAAAAACTATTGCTTGAAGGAAATAGGAAATCTGATGCAAACAAACGTCCAGCTGCCATGTAAACATACTTTGAATGTTAGTAAATTTCTGAATAGATAGCCTTATAAAAAAATATTGTCATGATTCTATTGCAAAACTTTTTTTGTCCACGATTTCGATCTGGGTCGAAAAAAAAACATGTTTCAAAAAATATTTCAGTTTTATTTTGTTATTATTTTTTTTTAATTTTGAAGATATTAATGCAAAAATTATAGCTAAATTATGAATACATTTTTAAAGTGATGCTAGTCCAGAATGTCTGAAAAATATCTTAGAACTCTTAAAATTGATGATTGTCAAGTATTTACCCTAAAGGAACGTTCTTTTATTACGTAACGCAATTGGGGGGGAGGGAGTCAAAGGCCGTGTTACGCTTCATACAAAATTATTTAATTTTGTATGGAAATTTTGTTACGAGGCGGGGGATGGGGTACAAAAAAACATTTTTTGCATTACATAATAAATGAACGCTCCCTAAAACATAAAATCTGTATAAAAACAACGTTTCCAGTTCAGAAAAGACTAATCAAACATAAAAGCAAACGCTATAAACGGGTGTACCCTATTTGTCATAATGGACATTTGGCATGATTGGTTTTTCAGAGGGGCATTTGACATAACTGACGTTTGGCTTAATTATTTCTAACTATTTCTCATTTTGAATAATAAAAAAATATTGATTTTTTTTTTGTATTAGGGCGTTGCAAATATTTTTCAAAGATTAGTGAAATGAGAATAAAAAAAATTAAGTTTAAAGAAGGTAAAATTTCTTGATTATTTTTCAACTTTTAAAATATTTTGCAATTATGTTTTTAAAATGAAATTTTTCCTTCTTTTATTTAAAATGATACTCAAAAGGCTGAAAAAATAGTATTAAATCTATTTTTTGAATAAAAGCAGGGAAAAAACATAAAAATAACGCATATGTCAAATCATTTAAATAATGGCAAAAAGCGAATCTTCAAAGAGATTTTATCTTAAAAATGTTGAATTTAAAATAAAAGAAAGAAAAATTTCATAATTAAACTCAACTGCCAAATATTTAAATAAAATATTACAAAATATTGAGATTTTGCCATCTTTAAGTTTTTTTAAAAAATAGTAAGGGAAATTGCTTCAAAAACATAATATTCATCCCTTTTTAGGTTGGATTTATAAAAAATACGAAAAATTGCATAAAAAAAATTATTGCTAAATATTTAAAGAAGGGCAAAAATTACATCACTTTTTTAGATTGAATTTGCGAAATATTTAAGAAAGTGAAAAATGTACAAAATCAAGAGATTTTTCTTTTTTAAATCAAAATTTTAAATAAATGTATGAAAAATTGTATCAAAACGCTTTTTTGAGAAATATTTATAAAATGGGGATAAAATTACATCTGTTGTGAAAAAATTACATAGATGCTTGATTTTTGAATATTCATTATTTTTAAAATGTTAATGTCAATGTAAAAATGTAAATGTCAATGTAAAAATGTAAATGTGTAAATGTAAAAATGTAAATGTAAAAATGTAAATTTTAAAAATGTAAATGTAAAAATGTAAATGAAAAAATGTAAATGTTAAAAATATTAATGTAAAAATGTAAATGTAAAAATGTAAATGTTAAAAATGTTAATGTAAAAATGTAAATGTAAAAATGTAAATGTAAAAGTGTAAAATGTAAATGTAAAAATGTAAATGTAAAAATGTAAATGTAAAACTGTAAATTAAAAAAAGTAAATGTAAAAATGTAAATGTAAAAATGTAGATGTAAAAATGTAAATGTAAAAATGTAAATGTAAAAATGTAAATGTAAAAATGTAAATGTAAAAATGTAAATGTAGAAATGTGAATGTAAAAATGTAAATGTAAAAATGTAAATGTAAAAATGTAAATGTAAAAATGTAAATGTTAAAAATGTAAATGTAAAAATGTAAATGTAAAAATGTAAATGTAAAAATGTAAATGTAAAAATGTAAATGTAAAAATGTAAATGTAAAAATGTAAATGTAAAAATGTAAATGTAAAAATGTAAATGTAAAAATGTAAATGTAAAAATGTAAATGTAGAAATGTAAATGTAAAAATGTAAATGTAAAAATGTAAATGTAAAAATGTAAATGTAAATGTAAAAATGTAAATGTAAAAATGCAAATGTAAAAATGTAAATGTAAAAATGTAAATGTGAAAATAAAAATGTAAATGTGAAAAAGTAAATGTAAAAATGTAAATGTTAAAATGTAAATTGAAAAATGAAAATGAAAAAAATGTAAATGTTAAAATGTAAATGTAAAAATGTTAATTGAAAATGTAAATTAAAAATGTAAATGGTATTAAAAATCAAAAAAAAAATTAAGCAAAACAAAAATAGCAAAAAGTCTATTATGCCAAATGTCCTTCTGGAAAACCCGTTATGCCAAATGGGTTACAACCTTTTTCAAACATGAGAAGTTCTTTTCAAAAATCGTACTTATAAAATATTGGGTGAGTTTATTTTTAAATCTTTAAATACAAACTATTCTTGCTTGTTGTAACATTTTTGTGAGATTTACATTGTTTCAAACACGATCAAAAGTCTGACTACAGAAATATTTTTGCAAGTTATCAATCCATATTGAATATCTGCTTGATGATCGTCATAGTCCTTTAAAAAAATCTGACTTCTAAAATATTTTATAATGTTAAGTTCACCTCCATCAATATTTTTTTCTCCAAAAACCAGGGGGATTTTTTTCAATAAAAACTCTAAATTTTGATAAAAATAGCAGGTAAATTAACTGTAACCCCTTTAAAACACCTTTTCGACCTGATGAATTTGGACCTTTAATCCTAAATTCGAATTTCTAAGCAGTTGCAGCAATTTGTTGAAAATTTATTTTTCTATTTTTTTCTTTTGGGACGAAATTGTGTACGTACTTTTGGCAACCATCCACACAGAAAGGATATTGCAATATTTAAAAATCTGTATCTTGAGAAAGGATTATCTGATCGATTTGGTGTATTCGGCAAAGTTGTAGGTGTTGCTCAGGATTCATAATAAAAATAGTATTGCTCTAAAAAAAATATATAATATTTTAATATTCTTATATTAACGGCTGCAAAAATTGTATTGAGACTTTTATGGACGAACAAAATGCAAAATAACCTCTTTGGTCATAGTAATAGTACACACAAAGTGTTACGCTATTAAAAAAATGCAAAAAATAATCGTAAAATATACAACTGAATGATACTTTCAGTAAACTTAGAAGCTTACTTTTGAAAAGTTAATTTTACAGAAATTCCGAAGATTTAATAAACTATTCTAGCAACACTGCCAAATTCACAACAAAACAATATTTTTCTCGCAGCAAATTTCCACTCAATCAAAAACAGCCAGAAAGCAAGCACGTAAAATTGAAAATTGATAAAGCCAAATAAACACACCCGGCTGGAACCTGGTGGAAGCGCTGGAAAATTGAAACGCAACATCATAAACATAAATTGCAGAAAGCAAGCAATTTCCCGCTCCACTATTTGTTGTTGTTGTTGTTTTCCACGCGCATTTTCTATCACGTTTTGCACTTTTCCCTCACTTTTATTCCGCTCAATCTTGCAAACCAAGGATGACATGATGCTCGGCGCGTTTGTTCCTTACAGATTTGACAGAAAAACTGCAAAGTGAAAGTCACAGCCGCCTTCGACTGCGGGGGCAGCTTCTTACGCGAAAATCGTGAAGACGACAGGACACGTGTGCAATAACAGTTTGCCCTCGTTAGTGTTTGTGGATGGCGTGTGTTTTTGAGGGGGTGGTGAATGAATTTGAAACAGAACGGAATCTTATTTACTCTGGATTAGTGCAAATGTTGTTACGCTGTTTTATTTTATTACATGTGATGTGTTTCGCTGTGTGAGGTTGCTCTCATAAAAGTGACGATTAAATTGGAAATAAAAATTCTGGATTTTATATTTTTGAAGTTTTTCTTTTTATATATTTCTAAAGAGTAAGATTTTGTTCAACACACTTTTCAACCATTTCCAATTCTTTTGCTGTTTCCAGACTAGTTTGCATATAAAAAAAACACATTTGCATAAACATAGTGCTAAATATGATTGTCCTTTTGCTGCTCCCTACATCTCTCACTTTTCAACAAACACAAAACATAGAAAAAGCATCAACAAAGCAGGCCATGAATATGCATCGTCGCATTTTCCAATTTCCCAACCTCTTTTCTAGTCGAAACTCACACCAAAAGAATAACACAGAAAACAACAAGCAAACTCTTTGGAATCATTTCCAATTTATAAATACTCTTCCGCACACCCAAATTTTGAATCAAGTTTTGAATACATTATTTATGGTGTTTGGGGGTTAGGCAACCCTTAGCTTATCAACTCAACATTTTTCTACAAATTTTCAAACAGCATTCAACAGAGAGAAATTTGCTCTACCCCAAAGCCAAGGGTTACTCTCCGGAAAACTTCTCGCCAAAACAAAAACTGAAAGCAGAGCAGAACAGTGTTTAGAATTCCAAATCACGGCGAGGCCGCAAAATATGGAAATTTTTGCGCCACCGGTCCCACCCCGGTTTGTGCTCCCCGAGGAATGCGTGCTGACTGGTTCTGGTGCTGTGGGGAAATGTTTTATTCATCATGCCCACTTGCTCCGGACCGTGACGACACCAACGACTCGTTTGAGCAAGGTGGAAACGGTTTCATTTTGTTTTTCAGATTTTGGAAAAAAAGTAACGAAATTCTAAAACAAAAACACGATTTTTATGGTGAGAAGAGTGATGGAAGCGACCTTTTAAATTTTATTTAAATTATAAAAATGCATGGAAGTCTTAATTGAATCTTCAAAAAAATATCAGTTCAAAAACAACAAAGATATGCTGACAGAAAGAAAACAAGTTTTTAAAATACTGATTGTGAAAATCGAACAAATAATTGCTGAAACTCAACCTTGTTAAGGGATTGGAAATCTCAAAATTTAATAATTCAGAATGTTTATTCAATCCACTCAAAAGATGATTTTCAACTACTCCTGAAAGTTTCATTAGGATATTTAATGATTTAAGAGTGTAACAGTTGGCAATGATACAACCAAATGTCTTAAAATTTATTTCATAAATGGTTTAAAGTGTACATTTAAATTTCTTAAAATCAGATTTAAAAAAAGTTAAAGTATGTGCTCATACCAACCCTTAACATTTTTAACAATTTACATGTATGTAACCCCTTAACTATGCAATGATTTAAAAAAATCTAATTTGAGGTCTCGTGGCGCAGGGGTAGCGGCTTCGGCTGCCGATCCCGATGATGCTATGAGACGCGGGTTCGATTCCCGCCTTATCCACTGAGCTTCTATCGGATGGTGAAGTAAAACGTCGGTCCCGGTTTCTCCTGTCTCGTCAGAGGCGCTGGAGCAGAAATCCCACGTTAGAGGAAGGCCATGCCCCGGGGGGCGTAGTGCCAATAGTTTCGTTTTTAGTTTCGTTTCCTTCAACATTTTGAAGCAAAAAGTATCATCAAATGTTTCATAAATTAATACTAGGGCTAGTGATTTTCACGGCAAAAAGAACTAAACTTCTCGGCATGCCAATTACAAAAAAAAATGTAATTTCACGGCAATTTCACGGAACTCTGAAAACTGCTCTAAACAAACGCTAAAAATGTTTTTTTTTTTTGCATAATTGGCAATTGCAAAAAAATACTTAGTAAACAGCTAAACATGTTTTGAATTTATTGAATAAAAATAAACAAAATTTATAATCAAAACATTCAAATATTTTTATCTTATTTTCCTCACATTAGATGGAACTTGTTCATTGTTATTTTAAATTGTTTTTCTAATGTTTAGAAAGATTTAATGTCATACTTTGTTGCGTTATGTTTGATTGTAGTGTTGAATAACGCTCTTTTACAATCTTTTTGGAATTTTGTGGAACAAAGACATTTTGCTAGAAATGTAAACCAGTTATTTTCAAAAAAAAAGTTCTAATTGAAACATGCAATATTTTTGTTTATTTGGAATCTGCTTCCAAAAAGCCTGTTATCTTGTGAATTAAAAAACTAAAGTTTTAATGACTTGAGAAGCAATTTATCAATGAATGATTAAAATTTCGCGGCATTTCACGGTATTTGCCAAATTTTACGGCCAGAGGCAAATTTCACGGATTACGCGGCTTCCGCGAAATCGCAGAAATCGCTTGCCCTAATTATTACAGTCCGAAAATTCGCAGAATATAAATGAATTTATGTAAATATTTTTCTTTTGAAATTATAAAAATACAGAATTTCAAAAAGTTTCCTAGATTTGATGATTGAAAAATATCGCACAAAATTTAACAAAAATTTTAAGTTCTTTTTGAGATGCAAATCAAATTTACAATCAAGAATAACTTAACAATATTTTGTTATAGAAGTAGGCAAAAAAAGCGAGCCGCACCTTTGAGCCGATTGATGGAATGATTTTAAAAGATTAAAAAAAATTAAGATTTTTCAAGTTTAAAAATATGAAATATCGAACAAATTGTAGAATTAAATTTGCTTTTGAGGTTATAAAAAGAAATTAAAAAACATATTAATAAATCAATGTCGATTTTGTCGAATTCAGGATAAAAAAGGGCATGTTTAAAAAGGGCTATTTCACAAAAAAGAGTCACGGTTCTTTCTAAAACTCCTGTATTTTAAAAAAAATCCTTAATCAACTTAATCAATTAAATCAGAGTGTAGGAAAGAGTTTGCAGAATATTTTGATTTCCAAAATAATATTTATATCAGCATTTGTTGATTTTGGCCGAAATAAAGGGACCATCCATAAACCACGTGGATACTTTTTTTTTGAAATCTCAAGCCACTTGTGGATAATTGTCCATACTTTTTTTTTTTTGTACAAAGCGTATACAATCTTAACCCCTTCCCCTCCTGTCAAGTGTCAACGTGGTTTATGGATGGCCCCTAAATGCCATTTCTTGGAATAAACAGCAACTTTCCTCCAAATCCTAAACTTAACTTTAATGCCAACGAACATTTGGGTTCAAGAAAAAATCTCTACACAAAGACCACCAAGATCTATGGTTAACAAGCGAATGGGCTCGTTTTTAGTATTATTTTTTCTTCATATAATTTATAATTCAATTCAATTGTGTTTTTATTAGAATTTAATAGTTCTGCTCCAGGATGTTACATTTGCAATTCAGAGATTTGGAGAACCTTTCAATTAAGATCAATTCATAAGCCTTTGCAGGGAGGATACATATTTCTACGTTTAGATTTTGCTAACTGGATGTTCTTTTAGGGAAAATAAATTTCGAAAAAAACCCTAGATCTGTGTGATATAATATTAAACAATTCTTTAAAATAGCTTTTTCATCAACATTTTTAAAAAAAGCGAACGAGCCGTTCAAAAGAGCAGCTCGTTTTTATGAGCGAGCAAAAAGGAGCGGCTCTTTAAAATAAGCGGTTTTGCCCACCTCTAATTTTGATAAAGTGCAATTTTTTCAAGTTATTGGAATTCTCACCTTATTTTGTCTAAAAGAATATGTAAACATCGAATGTTGTGACAATTATTTTGGTCAGTGTAAGGATGTAAGGATGAGATTTTTTTTTCAAATGAAACATTGAAAAGTCATTATCATTTGCAAATTAAAAATTGCTTTCGAAAATGCAATGTGACCATAGTTTGATATTTCCCAAAAATCGCATATTTTCCAAAATTTGTTACGCCGGTAACGATGGTAATCACGAGATAATAGAAGAGAACTGACAAGCTATAGTGACGGTCGCTATACCTTCTGATATTTTGGTTCAAGAGTCACCAAATGATAGTTTTTTTCTATCACTCATTTACAACACTGCTTATTTCCTACTCAGCTATTTATCACTCGATTTCAGTTGAAAACTCCCGTTAGGAGTTGTAATTGAACGTCAAAGTGCGGATATGCCAACATTAGGTGCACGATGGAATTACATGCGGTTCCCCTAGTTCTGAAACGGAAATATTCGTAAAACCATGATTTGGTAATTTCAAATAAGAATGAAAAAATCATAAATATCTAAAAATTCAATTAAATTTTGATATAGAAATGGTCATATTTGAATAAAGTTGATAATAACGTCATCAGTCATCAGTGTTCCCAGAGCTCTCACAGAACAAAGTCATCAACGAAACAATAACCAGTACTTGATGAATGTTGCAGAACCGTTCAAAATCGTCCAGATTCGTTCCATCCATCTTGTTCAGCAGCATCACAACGGCGCAGCCAGGCTCAAGTGGCGTAATAATATTTGTTATTACAAAGATTTACAAGTGCTTAACTTGTTAAATATTCTGATGGGGAATGCTAAATGATGCATATCTATTGAGTTTCGTTCGTTCTTTCTACGTGTATGTTTCTCTCGCGCAACAACAGAACAACAGCAACTTGACAGGAGGAAAAGTAGGCGGTGGGATGGGAGGAAAAACTTTGCGAAAAAGTGAGATAGAGCTGCGCTGGCGGTGCGGTGGTACGTGGATCGCATTTTCCGCATCTCAAATTGCCGCTTCGTTTCGCTGCCTGACGTGGCATGAAAACGAAAGGAGATGCTCGCAAGCTGAGCTCCGTGCCGCTGCTGCTGTGTTCTAAGAGAAGAAAAACTGGGTTTTTCCAATTTTCCGAAAAGTTCGAGGGGTCTTCCAAAGAAAGTGAAGCATTTTTCCGAAGATTTAATTTTTAAACTATTTTTAATGTTAAATAAAAACATCCTTGAATTATGTTTCAATTGTCGTAATTTATAAACGTCCCCTTTCACCATTTTCACTCAATGTCCGTGATAATTTCACTATGCGGAGATGCCGAGAGCCGAATTCCTCTGCACAGCAAGTCTCGGCCTTACCTTCAATTTCCCGTCTCCAAGTGGAGAGGTTTTCGCGTGTGTCGGCACAATTTCATTATTCATCATTTTCTGCTTCGTTAACAATTCAGTTTATTCTCATTTTCCTCACTCTCCAGAACTTGACGGCCGCGTCACCCTTCCTCCTCCTCACTTTATCATATGCTCTGACATCATTATTATTATCCTTGATATAGTCAGTTACACAAACAAATTTCAAATTTCAAAAAAAAAATCTGAGGTTATGACCGGCAGTAAAATTATGGGAAAGTACAAAATAGCTAAAATTGTTATTTTTCAAAATACTTTTTGAAAAACTTCCTAAACTCAACTGAGTATCCACACGAATCCAAGTAGGCAGACCTCCCCCTGGGCTGCGGGATGTGTCTCTGTCTAATCTGAATGCCGCGCCGCGCCAAAATGTAGGCAATCTATTCTGCGGCAGGCCAGGCATCCTTCTCCACACACAGCCTTGGAAAACAACTCAACTGTGGCGGCCGCTTCAGCTAATATCTTGGCACTGGTCCGATGATCGTGGCTCATTCATCTTCCATGGCGGTGTATCATCAGCAGCACTGAAGTATGTGTGTGATGAGGCGAATCTAAATTTTGCTAAATATCAATCAAATGGGCTTCGCCGTGTGGCAGGTTGAGTGAAACAGAAATGATTAATTTGGTTAAAATATGCAATCTGAAATACTTCGGAGTTGAGATAATAAGATAATTTGGATACTTTTACAAAGATGAACAGAAACATGAATTAGAAAGAATTATAGAACTCATTTAAGTGACTATGCCTAACGACAGGGTTGCCAGATCTTCAAATTGAGTGTTGACTGAAAATGATAACTTTTATATTAATTAATGCAAAGCAAAATTTAAACACAAAAGCACCAAATCGGTTATTAGAAAGCTGTTCAAAATTTATAACATTGACAGTGTTGTCAGATGGTTCATTAGTTTTTTTTTTATCGTTAGACTTTTTATTTTCTTTTCAAAAGAATCTATATCTTAACATAATGATTTTAAGCTGGTTTTATGCTGCTTTTATGCTGATTTCATGGAGTTTAAATATTATTATTTTTTGATAAGTCTGAATCTTTTTAAAAGGCAAACAAAATTACATAAAATATCGATTTTGCAAACAGAAATTGAAAAAGAGCTCAAAACGATTTATAAATTTAATTTTCAAATTAAAACCATTTATAAAAAAGTACCCTAATATAAAGCCAATCGAGGTCTGATTTCAATTATGAGTTTGAATATTTTATGTCCATATTGTCCATGTCTCACAAATAATAAATGAAAAAGTTGACAAAACTCACAACAGTTTTCATTACTGGACTTTGAATATCGGACAAATAGTTGCTGAGATAGAATTAAAGTCGAGAAAATTATTAATTTTCTAAGTTTTCCACTGAGCTACTATTTTTCAACTGAACTCGGCAAATATTGGTCTGATTTTAAATGTTAAGGGTACACGGCAACCAAGAAAATTGTTGAACTTACGGGCCCAATCCTGAAATAATTTGATTATAAAATTTGACATATTTTATTGTAAATATTTCTAGAAATAATTTCTTAGAGGATGAATAAAAAACTAAATCGAAAGTTCCCGTAGTTTTGAAGAACTGTAAATGTCTGTAACAATAATCTGGGTCCAAAAGCTCGATTGATGTGCACAGTTGAAAAAGAAATCTATGAGAATTTTCACATTGATAAAACAGAAATATTATCAAAATTCCAAATAAAAGCCAATTATTTCAAAAAGTCTATTGTCTGCCCCTTTTGAAACATTATGTATGATTTGGGCCTTTAAAAAACATTTGTACACAGAAAAAATTGTGTAAATTTGGAAGGTATAAAATTGGAATGGAATTTAAATTTGAGGTTTAATGTCAGCTAAAAGATTGATTTTTTTTTTGATTTATTTAAATGGTGTCAAAATTTTCTGCAAATTTCATGTTCGTGCTTTGAAAATCAGAATAAAAAATTTGGTTAAACAACATACCTAAGAATTTAGAAAAAAAAATTAACTGTTTTTTTTTAATTAATTCTATGTGAAATTACTACTACTTACTTTCGAATGAAAGTAATTTCAAAATTAAAAAATCAAGCCTAACATTTCAAAAGGCTTAAGAGCGAGTCCACGAGCAAAGCATACCCATCTCGCATCGACCTCACCAATCTGCCTGAATCTGCCTTCAGGGGTTGTTTGTACATATAAAACTAGCATCTGGCCAAAATATGAGCACTTTAGGTCAACGGGAAGTGGGGCAAATCGGGACACGAAGTTTGAAGGTTCAAAAACGTCAAAAATCTTAAAAAGGCTATAACTTAGGCAAAATTCAATTTATTTTCAAAATTCAAAATGCATCTGAAAGGACTTAAAAAATGCAATAAAATGCAGGATAGAACATCCCAATTGGTTAAATCTAAAGGGAGTTATTGGCATTTTAGTGAAAAAATAGCATAATTTTCAAACTCAAATAAAAAAGTGTTCCATCCAGATATCAACTCGGTTCGACCTGCAGCTTGTAGGGGACATCTGGGACTACCATCTGAGACAGAGAACGCTTTGGGTAAGGCAGTTTAACATATTAAATAGACACTTTTACTTTTAGTGAATTTTTTGGTTGTAAATTTTTGCTCGGGGGCCCCTTAGATCCCATTTTCTGGTAATAATTTTATCATATTCGTGTTCCTGAGACAATCTAACAATAGAAACATGCATAAAAATGTTTATTTTGACCCATTTTAACCCTTTAAAAAATAAAAGTTCAAAAAAATTAAAAAGCTGCTTTTTTCTGGTGTCATCTAGTATCCTTGGAAACGAGCTTGATTTTCAATAAATGTGAATCGAAGATTTTTTTTTAACTTTTATTTTTTAAAGGGTTAAAATGGATCAAAATAAACATTTTCATGCATGTTTCTATTGTAAAATTGTCTCAGGAACACGAATATGATAAAATTATTACCAGAAAATGGGATCTAAGGGGCCCCCGAGCAAAAATTTACAACCAAAAAATTCACTAAAAGTAAAAGTGTCTATTTAATATGTTAAACTGCCTTACCCAAAGCGTTCTTAGTCTCAGATGGTAGTCCCAGACGTCCCCTACAAGCTGCAGGTCGAACCGAGTTAATATCTGGATGGAACACATTTTTATTTGAGTTTGAAAATTATGCTATTTTTAGTAAATGTTTATCTTAATATTGAAATGATAATATTTTTTTAGAAACTTTTTGATTTTTTAAACGTAGCAAAAGTGGCCGAGCTATCCCCAGTTAAAAAAATAGGTAGTTGAAATACATTTCGAAAATTTATTTTTTCTCATTTTAAGTTTAATCCAGTGGTACATTTCAGTAACTATATGTCTGATTTTCAAAATTAAAAAATAAAATTTTCTGTAAACAATGTTGTCAGCGAATTGAACAAAAAAATCAAAATTATCCATATCTATTGAAAACTTTAGCTTAATTATGTTACTTTTCAAGTGCAAATTTTGTTTATTGTTTGAAAATAATATTTAAAAATTAAGTTTGACAATTTTTTGGAACTCCTTTTTACAATATATTTTTTGCAATTCCGTCGTGAAACTACTTACTTTTCCTGTCATTCTTGAACGACAAAATAGCCTACTTTTCTGCACCAAAAATAACAGAAGTTGAACTTTTCAGTACTTGTTTCGAAAAGTAACACTTTTCAACATATTTTTTGATTTAAAAGATTTATTGACAAAATACATGAAAATTTGACTTAAAATTTCACTCAAGTGGTGTTTTTCGGAATTGCAAAAAATGTTGTAAATTGTTGTAAAAAAAATTGTTGGGAACTTCACCTTTTGTAAAACAAATAATTTAAAATAATTTGTATTTCTGAGAATTCGCATTTTTCAACTTATTGGAAGAGGAAAAACTTATTTTTTATTGGAATTAATAGTTTAGACATATTTGAGAAACGATTTTATCTGCAAAATTCTATTCATATATATATATATTTGATTTTTAATATATTATTATTTAAAGCCAAACCAAAAAGGTTTCATGAATCAACCCTTTTGATCACGTCCGAAAACGGAAGTACGTTCCCCAGCTAAGCCGAACCTCCGCGCGATCGTAACAAGAAATATTATGTCATGTGCGGATTAGGGACCTAACCTCGCCAGTCACGCCTTTTTGTGTAATATATCTGTTTTCCATCCAAAAATAAGTGAAAACCCCCTCAACGTCACTTCAAACACTGCGCAGCCCAGAAATGGGCCAATTGTTTGGTATATTAATAACCGTAAATGATCCAGCTCAATTTTTCACAAGTCGTTTTTATTCTTCCACACTGTTGCTACTGTCTGGAGAGACGTTTGAGTTTGAGGAGCAGGATCTTCCCGTCCTGACAGTTGACTTCCCGAGGAAAAAAGTGAGAGATGCACTTTTTTTCATTTTCCCTTCAATATCCAGCAGTTCAAAGTGAGTGGTAAAGTGCCTCACGTCCACGGGTTTTACGAGAATCCATGAGAAATTGCAAACTTGTTTGAATAAAAAGAAATTTTAAAATGAATTGTTCCTTTTTGGAAGTGTTGCTAGTTTTCATGAGTTATTAAAAATGTTTGAAATTTTGAAATTAATAAAATCGAAAATTAATACAAATATTCCTCTATTCTTTTCGTAAAATGACCTGGAAATACCGACCCAAACAGTCGATTTCGGGAACATGTGAGTGGCACTATGCATGAATGAATCTCGCTGTCTCGAATGTTTCTTCTTCAATTTTTCTGACTTTGCTGCCACTGCCACTGCCACTGCTGCTTGCCTCTGTGGATGGTCAGGTCACGCTTGATTGCCTAATGCCACTTCTTTAGTGTTTTAATACCGCTTAAGTCCACGTGATTGAGAGTACACGCTCTGCCGTTGCTAGTTGCTTGCTGGATGCTGCTGTTCTGGTGATGTTTTCTTTTTGCGCTGTTTTTTCCCTGCGATGTTTTTGTTTTGGTTTCGTTTTTTGAATTTTGGATTTGGACGTGATTTTTGTGCTAAGCGATTGTTTTGGTTTTTGGGGTTTTACTTTTAGTTTTTTGGTACAGATGAATCATAGTTAACGTATCACAAATTTATATATTTCATTACAAGTAATGTATAATCTAGAAGATGATTTGGATTAATGAGATTAATTTTGATTTTGATTGGAAAAGAGGTCTCCTGATTTTTTTTTTAATTTTTGGTCTGGTGATATTACTTGTTTTTTTTAAGACTTTGCCAAGGTTTTCAATTGGGTTGCCTACTATTGTTATGTCAAATAAGTCTTCAGTAACTTTTGGTACGACTCTCAGTATGTGTAAATACAATTTGTCGCAACGTGAAGCTACAATTTTATTGTAAAAAGGTTTTTAATTTTTCGTCGAAGTAAAGTTGCTCAAAAAGATCTTCTGAATACGGGGAATACTAAAAAAATGCAATCTTTCATAGATATGCACTTAGTTTGTAGAAAGCCCTTTGGCATTTTAAACTTTTTCCATGTTGAATTTTTACTCAATAAATGCAAAGTTTGTTTTTATTAAAATTTTAAAATGGACAGCATATTTAAATTTAATTTAATTTGCGCTGAAAATTCACAAAGTTTTTCATTTATTTTACAAATTCAAATGCAAATATCAATTGACAGAATTCATGGAAAAAGGTTGAAAATGCATTTCTATGTAAATAAGGGTAAATTTATTGATCTTCTCAGCTAAAAAAACTATACATATTTTCACAGTAAATTTAGCATAAAATGCGAAAATTGATATTTTTTCATTAATTTCAGAATTTTGTGGCTGGTACAAATTTTATTTAAAGTTTTTGTCACCACTTTTTTAAACAGATTAAATTTTCTATCGAAATTTAAGTGCAATCAACTAAAATCAATTTGAAATGCATTCCCCTGCGTTTTAAATCATTTTTAGCATGTTTGGATTAATTTAAAAACCTTTTGAATTTTTATAAAATTTAAAAATTAAAATTTTCGATGCACAAAAACGCAAAAAGGTGATTTTTTTTATTACTTTTTTTTGTCATATAGATCTCACATTTTCTTTTTTTTTAACTAGTGATTTCATAACAACCTACGGGTGTTTAATGCATTTTCCAAGGGTTTTTTTTTATTGAAGTGTTGACATTCAGGCTTTTAATTTTTTGTTCAACAATTTAATCATGATTTTAAATTGTTTTGTTTGGAGTGCTCCATTAAACTTTAGTGGTTGCATGCATGTAAAAAGTCTCTAAATTTCATACATCAGAAAATTTATTAAATTCACTCAAAAGATGGTTTCCAATCACTCCGGAAAGTTTTGTAAAGATATTTCAGGATTGAAGTAAATAACAGAAGATTTAAGCGAGGATTTAAGTTTAAAATTTTGCCAAACGCAAAGCGGACTAACAAACTTTGTGAACGTTTTTCTCGAAACACCAAGTTGATTCGCGGGTGCCACGATATCTCGAGATGGTATGGACCAAATTGGCTGAAATTTGCCTGAAAATTCTTCACTAACATTTTGAGCCGATTTGGTCTAAGCAGTGTTGAAATATCGCGGCATTCGGTTTTTTTGAAACTGTCAACTTCAAATAGCTATATCTCGGCAATGATACAACCATATGTAGTCAAATCTAGAGTTTTTTAAAGGTCCTATAACCGTTTGTCTTTCATATGTTTATAGGACCTTATCAAAAACAACTCACGATATTTATTTTGTTAATAATTTAAAACTGTAATTTAAATGCCCTGAAAACAGATATGAAAAAAGTGGGTGTGCTGATAGCAACCCTTAACATTTTTGTCGATTTACATGTATGCAACCCTTAAATGAAGGATAACTCATAATTAATTTTGATCAATGCATTGAAAAATCTAATAACATTTTGAAAATGAGCTATGTTCATTAGGGTGTTTCATCCAAACAAAAAAATTCTCAGAATAAGGCAAACCGAGATTCCCCTAGTAGAGGATACCCATAGGGACTCTCATGCCAAATATCAGCCCATTTGGTTGAGAATTGGCCTGTCCCCAGCGGTTCAAAGTTTACATGTAAATTACTATGGGATTTTTGTGCTTTTCGTTTACTGAACACATAGTAGTTTATGTAACATCAAGTTCAAGTTGCAAAAAGAACTTTTCAGCCCGTGTGTGAAAGTATCAATGTTTGAATCTAATATTTTTTTTATGAAGAAAAGTAGGCCGATTCATCATTCGACAATCACAGGAATACATAGTAAGTAGGAGTAAAATCCATATATTTATACCAAATAATTTTATATTTTTGGTTAAATGTAGTTAAAACTCAATAAATATGCCAAAAATCACTATCAATTCATGTTTTGAAGGATTTTCCTAGTTTTTGAAAAGTTTAATGAAGAAAAATCAAAGTGTCTCATTGTTACCCATGGGCTGAAAAGAGTGGCAGCCTACGAGCGAAAAAGTAATTTTTGTCCATAATTTACTTTTACACCCCAGAATCAAACATTTATGAATAACTTTTCAAGGGAGCGTCCATAACTAAAGCCACTAATATGGCAGACGTGTATACAGTAGACTCACCTTTCCCCCAAATATGAGCCAGATTGGTTGAAACTACGACTTGTGAGAGCCATTTTATCATTGTTCCCCGTGTCTCATTGATGACTAGGTAGAGTAGTCATCATCATCACAGTTATGCTTTCGTTACATTCAGATGCAATAAAAACGGCCTTACAAATCTTCAAAGTTGTTTAATTCTCCTAAGAATGAGCATTTGTTGTGTAACATTTAATTCCGCGAGAAGAAAAACTCCGCCCAGACCCTAGCGGAGACGCAGTACACGCGAGTTCCCAACTGCTCGAATTCGCTTGATCTGGGCGGGTCGCACTGGTTTGCCTCCCGAAAATGAGACGATGATGATTAGGATGAGATAATATTTCATCAGTTCGGTGACGCAAACAGTGATTTCCGCTGATGAGCCTTCTATCCCTTTGTCCACCCACCTTTCCTCCTAGCACCCCAAACCTTAAATAGCCATAAGTCGTTCATATACGCAGCAAGCAAGTCGCAAGTTTAGTTTTACCCCCGATCACCGTCGTCGCGAGTAAGGAGTGTACGAGAAAGTACGAAGAGAAGTGTAAAGTGTTCTAATCGACAGAGGAAGACCTGGACGATTAATAAGCCAAACGTAAGTTTGTACTCGCTAGGTGTTCGCGATCTAATCCGCTTCCCCACCTCAGGCCCCGAATCGTCCCTGGTTCGCCGCGTGCTACGGCACGGTCAAAAGCGTGATTAAGCCAAAACCATTGTAAGTTACGAAGCGCTAGAAAAGTCAAACCGTTGTTAAAGTTGAAATAAACCATTAAACAGGTGCGGACGTCACCATCGCTCTGAACCAGAAAGTCGCCGTCGGCGACTTCGCCGCTGTTAGGGCATATCCAAGCAGTAAGTTCACTTCAATGGTAGAATTGATTCGAAATTAACAGTAGCCACGACTTTAAAGGTTTCGTTATTAGACGGTGATCGAAAGTGAGAAAGAGTGTGAACAGTTCTCCCCAGAAGCCAACTAAGAAGAAGGTAACTTGCGACCAGGTAGAATTGCGGTTAAGTAAGTGCTAAGATAACCCTCTCATTCAAAGGTTGACGTGCGGGGCTCAAAGAGCGCGGCGCGCACGCGCTTGTGGCAACGCGAAAATTTCGCACCCGGGCTGACCAAGCCCGCGCACAGCACGTGCCGGCAAGTACGACTCGTGCCATCGAGCCATCAGCTTCCAGCAACCTGACCACGTGTAGCGCCACTAACAGCATCGATTAAGCCCCCGCGAGGTCAAGGTAATAACGCGTCGTTCACGCGTGCAGCGCCGGTTCCCGTAGGAGTCCACATTGCCGACTCTGAGCCAAAGGACCACGGCGCACGTGAGTTTTGCTCTCCGTAGGAGGCCAAGCCAAACCCTCTGAGCAAAAGGATGCAACAATTCGCACGAACGGCAACAGCGTTACCCTTAACCACCTCGCCAAGCAACGTCAACGCGCACGATCGAGACGGCCAGACAGCCGCCGGCCAAGGCCCGCGATACGTGATCGCCTCGTGAGGAATTGTTTATCTGCCAACTGTACGTGAAGCACCATTGGGTCCAGCGCGTCGTCACACGTGCCTGACGTCAGACCTGTAGGAGTCCACGCCACCGGCTCTGAGCAAAAGGGTCTCGACGCAATTGAGCACATCTCTCCGTAGGGGCCCCTGTCAACCGCCCTGAGCAACTGGAATTTGTAGCTCGCACGACGACAACAGCGCTCGACACAATCACTTCACCCCGAGCGCAACCTTCGGTCCAGTGCCACCCTTTCGTTCCCCAAGTGTCCTGCGATGAATCCCGTAGGAGTGCACCGTCCGCACCTCCGAGCAATTGGGAGCAGCGCGCCAAGATTCCGCCACCTGTAGGGCCCACCCGCAACCGGGCCCGAGTCAGTGGGTAGCAGCGATCGACACGAACGAAGTACGTGGGTGTACAACACGATCGACGGTTCGAATAGGCAGCAGCACCAGCAACACCGCGCTCGACGAGCGCGTCAAACCATCCCGCCACTCAGGCGTGGGCGTATCAACTAAGCCACGAACGATTCCACGAGCAGCAAACCGTCCACGGGACGGCATTCAGGACCTGCCGGCCAAGCCGGCGAAGGCAGCCCTGCAGAGTACGAGGAGCAGAAGCACCGAACAGCAGAGCGAGAATCAACGCGCGAGCAGCAGCAACCGCCGCAGACCAGCCAGGACACCGACGTAACCTAGGTTACCACCACAAGGTCAGATCTTTCCTTTATGTGTACACATAATTAACCATTCATGCGCATTAGTATTAAGGCCCCTTGTATTTAATAAATAAGCCGGAAGAAAAGTAAGCTCCAAGTCAAGGTGTCCAATTTGTAAGCGTGGACCGAGCTGACTTATGACTATTTTCCTCCCCTAATCTCTTATCCTTTCATGGCAATAAATTAGTATGGACTTAACCACTTGTTTTCGTCAGATCTGAGTTAAATTGAGTTGGATCGCTTCCAGTCAGACCCGCCCTGAGCGAGCTAGTCCGGGCAGGCTTCATCTCGCGACTTCGTACGCGTCCCTGCTAGGGTCGTGTTGGCGCTTAAGCGAAGTGCGTTTCATTCTTACAGTTCGATAAGGGTCGCGGTCAAGCCGACCTTGTAGCATAATTCTTGACTTTTTTTTATAAGGTCCGATAAACAAAAGTAAACATTGAGTGTATCCCGCTTACTCCGATGGACTTTGACATAAGGTGTGAAAGGGATACACTCAATGTTTACATTTGTTTATAGGACCTTATCAAAAAAAAGTCAAGAATTGTTCCATTCAGTTTCGTATCGTTGGTTTCGATAGTTTCGATTATCTGGGACAAATCCTGTTACAGTTGGAACATTATTTTTCGTATTTTTTATGACACTTTGTGTGTACAAGTTTTCATAAAGTTTTGACAGCTGACCTTACGAACAGGCTATTAAAATATTGAAAATCTGTATCTTGAGAACGGATTTTCAAATCGCTTTGGTGTCTTCGGTAACATTTTAGGTATTTCTTTGGACCTATGAAAAAATAGTTACACTTTAAAAAATGTTATCTATTTTTTATTTCGACTTTTCACAAAAAATGTATTTGGTTGATACCGTGGCCTTTTTACCTGTAGAAGTCATGATGAAGCTCGACCATCTCTGGAAATACTTTTTTCGAAAACACAGTAGACTCTCTCTGTGTCATTATTGTAGGGATCGTCGAGAGCGGAAGGTATCAAATTATAGAACGAAAAATAAAAGCATGATATTTGAAGGGACTGAAAAGCACTAAAGAGCAATATTGATATCGAGAAGATCAACAGCCAGAGAGTCGACTGTATCAGAAAATGTCATATAAATTTGCTTTAAAGATATTGGAGAATGCACCAATAATCACTAAGATACAGTCTTTGATCAAAAAGTAAACAGAACAAATGAGGTTTGTTTTACATCACCAAAATAGCGTGATATTTTTAAAAGACTGTAACTCCAAAAATATACGCCCGATTTTTAATGTCAATTAATGAAAAAATTATGAAATTTTTCGATCTTTCGATTTTTTTAAATTTTCAAATCTATTACTTGATTTAGTCTAAAAAATGCGTTTTTGGGCTTTTTGAGTATGTTCAATTTTTTTGTCGGTGTAATAAAAAAACAATTTGAATTCTGGAAACAAATTGACATTTTTGCAAAGTTGGTAAGTAATACATTTCATACAGTATCCCGCACCTAAATTGCTCATTTGTCGGTATCATTACCCCTGCTGCTAAATGAAATAAATTTCCTTCCCCCCAACGCCGATAGTTAGTGACCACCTTAAATCACCCCACCCGGCAAAGCTAATTGAATTAAAACTCACCGAAAAAAAAGGAAAGAAATAAAAAATATCACGTTCTCCGGGAAAATCAAACAGATTTCCACCTCCAAATGGCCTCCTGCGTCCTCAGCAGGACATTTTTCCAGCACACAAAAAAAAAAGAGGAATGCAAATTTTCGTCCCCCGCGTCGACCAGACAAGAGACGAGATGAGACGAAACTCGCGCAATATTACACGCAATCCATTACTGTCACCGATCCATCTTGTTTCCCTCCAAATTTCCCTCTCCCCGCCAAGGCTGGCTTGTGTGTGTCTTTTGGTATAGGGATGCGCCCTCTGCGCTCGAATTAAATGGGCTCGTATTTAAAACGAATTTTTATTACGCGGTGATGATGCCCACCACCATCATTTAACACTGTTTAAAAAAAGTGAAATTTTTCATTTTTTTTAAATCACCAAGAGTTAAATCTGTCTGTAAAATACGTTCAAACATAAAATTACATGAAATTAATGTAGAAATTTTTCACAGTGCATCATTAACCAAATAAAGAAAATTCATTTTGATTACACGCTGAGTGCTTTTCAGGGATTTGATGTCCTATGTTTCGTTTTCTCAATTTGATGGCTCAATTTAATCACAGCAGCGGCTGCATGTTAAGTACTAAACTAACCAAAATGATTCGTTCCTTAAAACGATTTTTTGTTAAAAAGAAATCGATTTAATTTTAGAAATTTTCAAAATTCAAAATCAACTTTCTTAAAATTGTTTAAATTTTGAATTCAAATCCACAATTTCACAAAATACTATAAAAATGAAACATTTCATCACAAATCACGTAAAACAGTAAAACAAAGGGTCCACCACTCACTCACTCACTCGCACTCGTTGCACGTTCCACAGGGGCAATATTTATTTTTCCATAAATTAATAAAACCTTAATTAGCGTCGAGGTCACGTCATAAATATTCAAATCGCTCAAACTCGTCTCGCTCTGTCTCGCGGCCGGCAGGACGAACGGAGCGAGTGGTCCATTCCACACCGGAAAAAACGGACCCCTTGTCAGAGTGAGAGGGGTCATCCGTAAATCACGTAGAATTTTCGTTTGAAATTAATCACACTCAACATTAACACATGCATTTAAACAAAATTTTCTTTTCCCTTTAAGAAAAAAATACAAATTGACAGTTTTTAAAACCACGTAATTTATGTTTGATCCCCAAATGAAAAAAGAACCTGCCCGCGATGTGGCACCACGCGTGTCATTTTTCCGTTTGAAAGGGGAGCCCACCATTTTTTTGTTGACGGTGCCATTTTTTGCATATTTTCCCCTTACTGTAATGTTTGTACCCCTTTTTCCAGCGGCTACTCTGTCGATGGTAGCCTAGGCATTTTGGGGGATGAAGTTCAGTGGCGTGTCACAATAGTAGTTTATGCAACAAGTTGCAAAAAGAGGATTTTTTCAGCACGAGTCGTACATTTATCCAACGAGGTTTACCGAGTTGGATAAATACGAAGAGTGCTGAAAAAATCAAGTTTTGCAAAGAGTTCCATACAACATTTTTTGCAATTCCGGAAAACACCCATTGAGTGAAATTTTATGTCAAATTTTCTTGTATTTTGTCAATAAATCGTTTGAATCAAAAAAATGTTGAAAAGTGATACTTTTCAAAACAAGTGCTGAAAAGTTCAACTTTTCAGCACCCATTTCAGTGCTGAAAAGTAGAACTTTTCAGCATTTATTTTGAAAAGTGTTGCTATTCGATTCTGTTATTTTTGGTACAGAAAAGTAGGCTATTTCGTCGTTCAAGAATGATAGGAAAAGTAAGTAGTTTCACGACGGAATTGCAAAAAATATTTTTTTTAAATTTTGATTGATATTTTTTTGAATTATTTGAATTTTTTTATTTACTTTTAATTTGTAAAAAAAAGCATCGCTTTTAAAAACATGGATTCAGGGTCATAAATAAATTTCTTATTCAAATGAGTTACCGAATCACAATTTCCTACACCCATGACCAGGTGACCCTACAAAAAAATGACACGGACAAACCTTTCAGCGTACCAGCAGAAACGAATTCACGAAAACAAGAAAAAAATATGCATGAGCAGTAAAATACACACATTTCGTAAATGGGAAAATATTTATTCATGGCGTGGAAAGCAAACTAGGGTTATAGAGCTATAGTTTTTTTTTCTGTAAAAATTCAGCAAATATAAAGACAAAAAATGCGTTACAGTGAGTGAAAAATAGCTACATTTAAATTCAAAAAAAGATAGTGGATTATTTTCAATATCTATCATTATCAAATTTTCATAAAATATTTGTTTGATTCTATAAATAAAATGATAAATCACTTCGAGTTCGTCACAAATTAAATTTAATTTCTCAAATCAAAATAGTACACACTCAGATTTTTAAGCCGAACTTCGGCAGAATTCTGCCGAAATCAGAACAACTTACCGCTCGGCAGAAATATATGCCGAATCTCGGCAAAATGTGAGTCATTGTACCGATTACTCGGTGAAAAATGACAGTTAATTTTCCGAAGTTCGGCATTTTTCTGCCGAAGAAATCAGTTGTTCTGTTTTCGACAGAATTCTGCCGAGCTCGAAAACCAAAAATGAGTGTATAAGTTTTTGTTGAGTGATCAAATTGAAAAGAAAAGAAATTAAAAGCTGATTCTTAATTAATACTTTTCTTTAAGCAATACATTTTCAACGTTTTTTAGTATTTTAAGTAATTGGTACTATTTCCATTCGAGCCATTTCCGATTTTACTGCAAACTTGTGATAGAAGTTTTTGATAAATTGCACCGTTTTGAAGTTACAGCCATTTTTAGGTATCTTTTTAAAAAAAAGTCGCATGTATTCATTTTTTTCAATAAGTGCCCATGTTTGCCAACTACTGAAAAAATTTTTTTTTTGAAAGGCTGAGAAAATTCTCTACATTTGCCTTTTTAAATTTTGTTGAAACAACCCTTAGTTGGTGAGATATTGCCATGCAAAGATTTAAAAACAGGAAAATTGATGTTTTCTAAGTATCATCCAAACAACCCACCATTTTCTAATGTCGATATCTCAGCAACTAATATGAAACATTCGTGAAACTTTTCGATCTTTTCGAATACAATATTTTCATTTTTTTAAATCAAGACTACCATTTCAAAATGGTCAAACATTCAATATTTTGCTTAACTCGGTAACATTTACCTAATTTTCCGAAACTACTAAACAGTTCGGCAAACTGAAAATTACCGAATTTTGCGAAAACTTACCGAAATTTGGTAACGTAACATTATTGGTCATCGTACAACCGATATTCGTTAAAAAAATCACTTTGACAGATGATTCACCGATCTAAATTCGGTAAAAAAATACTAAGTGTGTGGTTTCAACATTTTGATGGAAAAAGTGTTTGGTTCAATCATGGAAAAAATGGTTATCAACGCAGAAAAATGCATTTTAAATTGTTTTCAGTTCATTGTACATCTATTTTCAAGAAAGTAAAATTGAAAGTAAATGCATGTGACATTTTCCATAAGAAATGGTTAAAAAATCATTTATTGTTTTTACTTTTTTTGTAATTTTTTTTGGCAGGCAAATAAAAGATTTTTCGCCAGTTTAATATCAAAGATTACAGTTTGTTTAAAAAAATCTCGTTTTTCAACATATTTTCAAATCATATCCAGGTTTTTAAGCGAAAATGGCGTTCGAAAGGTGAACGCCCGAAATGTCATTATCACGCAGTGGTACCAACATTACGAAGAAAGTGTGCCATGGCATCCCTGTTTGAAAAATGTCGCACGTCGTACGAGTTGTCGCACGGTTTTGATTTTACCGTTTCGATATCGATTGGTCGAAAGGACGACAAACGTGCGACAAACACTCGACATGCTCGACATTGTTTTTTCCATCGATTTACCTTCAATTCGACGTCGATTATCGTCGACGCAAACAGTTTGACAGTTCTCTTCAGTTGATCTTGTTCGGACTTGATCAAATCAGAAAAACAATATTGTTATAAAGGTTCGTGAGGATTTTGGCTGGTTGATTGGTAAGTTGTGTTCCTTTTTTGCTGGAAAGATCCGGCCGGAGTGGGCGAGCGGCTAAATCATAACATTATGTTCCAGATTTCCTGATTTCAGCCTTCGCGACGGTGGAAGAGAACGTGAAACATCGTTAACCCGGCGGATCATGCCGGAAGATGGGACGGGAAGGAACCGGTCTGCGATCGAAAGCGGATTGGGGTGAGTCGTGTTTTTTTAAACGGTGGAGGTGTGCCGGGAGGAAAAAAGAGGACGATGGAAATGTGCATGGGGGAGGACAGGAGGGGGGATCCAAACCTAATGCAATCACAAATTCTAAACAATAAAATAAAAAAAAAATCTTGAATTCTTCAATTCTACGAGCCAAAACTTTTTTTAAATCTCAAACACAAAAATTCTGAAATTCTTTACTTCTGAAATTCTAGTATTCAAAAATTTTACAATAATAAAGTAAAAATTATAAAACTCTAAAATTCTGAAACCTGGCTCAACTCGAGGGGGCAGCATGAAGTTTGTGGGAATAGCGAACAGCTCTAATTCTCCATACAAACTTTGGAGAAAACCCATTCGGCTCTGTCCAAATATTTTTGAATTTTTTTAAAAATATAAAGTAAACATGTTTTTGGGGTCCCCTTGAGTTGAGCCTGCGCAGAAACTTTGTTGGTCGGTGTTATTTATAAAATCATAAAATTATAAATAAATAATTAAATTATTAAATAATTTAATTAATAAATTATTAAACTATTAAATTATTAAATTATTAAATTTTTAAATTATTAAATTATTAAATTATTAAATTATTAAATTATTAAATTACTAAATTATTAAATTATTAAATTATTAAATTATTAAATTATTAAATTATTAAATTATTAAATTATTAAATTATTAAATTATTAAATTATTAAATTGTTAAATTATTAGATTATTAAATTATTAAATTATTAAATTATTAAATTATTAAATTATTAAATTATTAAATTATTAAACTATTAAATTTTAAATTATTAAATTATTACATTATTAAATTATTAAATTATTAAATTATTAAATTATTAAATTATTAAATTATTAAATTATTAAATTATTAAATTATTAAATTATTAAATTATTAAATTATTAAATTATTAAATTATTAAATTATTAAATTATTAAATTATTAAATTTTTAAATTATTAAATTATTAAATTATTAAATTTTTAAATTATTAAATTATTAAAAAGGGGAAATTCTCGTATGTTTAGCAAAATAAGCACTCGCTCCTGACTCCATCCAATTTACTTATTTTAACTATTCAAACAACTCATTTTTCAAAACTTTTGATAGAAACTTGCTTGCTCACTTCTTATTGGCCGATTTATCATTTGATTTCAGTTGAAAACGCTTTTTATGAGCTGTAATTGAATGTCAAAGTGCTGATATGGCAACATTAAAGACACGCTGGAATTAGATGCTGTTCCCCTAGTTACAGTATTTTTTTATTATTTAATTCATTTCAGATCTGTATCAAACAGTCTCCAAACAGGACAATGAAAGTGTTGGTGGTGTTTGATTTTTAGAGAATGTCAAAATCGCCATTATCAATACTAAGACCTGGAAAAAAGAACAAACTTGCGGCCGAGTACAACCTCTGAGTGAAAGCGATGGAGGTGAACGAACTACTCACGGGGCAGCACACGAATTCTACCGGATTGGCCATCATCAAGCGAAATTTGGAAAATTGTGACTGCAGTGATAGTGAATATTTGGAAAACAAAGTGCCAGGCCAGTAAAAACTAATAGATATCAATAAAAATCAGCAAAACAACAAATAAAATGAATTTTATTTCGAAAATAACCTAAAAATTCCGAAATGACAGCACACGACAATAGCACGACATCCTAAATAACAAAACCGTGCGACGTCGGTCGAATGTCGTACGACAATGTCGAACAATTTCGATGATCGATCGCACGACAAATACGACATTTTGGTGCAAAAACGTATGACATTCGTGCGAATGTCGCACGACATTGTCGTGCGACGTCGTACAATTGCACATACGACAAACGACGGACGTCGGACGGACTTTTCAGTCAGGGTACACATAAAATTAGTAAACCAAGTTCAGCGTGTAAGCGGAGAGATCTGTCAGACGAACGAGGGTAAATGTCAAGCGGCAGTTGAGTTGTGATTGCAGCATGGAGTGGACGTGTTGACCGGAGTGAAGATTCTACAGGATCTCTCTCATTTTCCAGAGTCGGTATTTATCTCCAAATCTTGAAATCTGATATTCAAACCTAATAGAGGAGAAAATCGTGACGTCAGAAATGAACTCAAATCACTCAAAGTTCATTTTGTGAGTGACTTTAACATTTTGGCCTAGTTTGACAGCTACCTTGTACCCAGTTTTTTTGTGGGAGAGAAAAGGAGGCGAATACTTTATGAAAATCATACCTGTCAAAATTCCTAGCCTCAAAATTTTGTCGCGAGTTGCTTTTCTCCTCTATTGCATGATTCTCGTAAAAAAGTTGTTTATTCTGGAGTCTGGAATATTCTCCAAAATCTGAATCTGGAAATGGTCCATTTCCCTGTCAATGGATTTCAAGAGAATGACAACTTTCAGAATGGAGTTCTGAGGAATGGTATTGATATATTTTTAATACCTCCGATTCTTCATGTCAAATTGTAGAAATAGAAAAAACTTTCATTTAGTCGTTTAAAAATATCGCTTTTAAAATAAAATTTGTCTTAATGTTTTATATAAAATGCAGTTTCACATAAAAAAAGATATAAATATGCCGAGCTTCCTTGACCGTGAGGTTACGGGTTTCGCCTAGTAAGCGGAAGGTGATGGGTTCGATTCCTGTCTGGCTCGGCAAAGTCAGATCCAGGGGGATGCCAAAGGCCGCCATCTTAGGTGATTGAGATTGATAACGCGCGCAAACTGCGCACAGTGAAAACAAAAATATTTCTTTTATTAATAATTCAATTTTTGTTGTAAGAATTACTGTAGTAAAAGTCAAATTACACAGTTTAACTTAAACGTTTCATGTGATAAAAGTACAACTTTGAATGAGGTCATCGGCCCGATGTGTGCTTAATAATCCCTACTTTAGTAGTTTATTTTGCAAATAAATTGATAAAAATCACCTCACAAACATACACTAACTTTTAAACGTACATTGCGGTAAAATTTTACATAAAAACAATAATTACTTTATTTCCATTTTATGCCTGCAGTTTTTGTACTTTTTTTTACAGTGCGCAGTTGATTTGTTTTGGTTCCGTAACGAACAGCTGTTCTTTTGTGCTGGAGCCGAAGTTGACATTTCTCTTTTGTTCTGGTGCCGAAGTTGACAACTTGTGTTGGCTACGGGCGAGCTGCCTGTAGTGAGATATAGATGTCGCCCCCCTGGTCAGATCCCTTAAAAGAGTCAATATGCTCACTGGGAATACTGACCGGTAGGGGATGGGTTTCGACGAGCGGCGTGCTGGGTTTCCAATCCAGAGGTCGTGAGTTCGATTCTCGTACCGGGATGATGAAGTTTTTTTTTTTAAATACGAATGCGATTATTGAAATGACTGACAGCTGTCAAAAGCACGAAACCACGTGCTCGGAAAACGAAAAGATTGAGAGGTAAACATAAGTTTGACAACCAAATTTTGACGTTTTAGTACTTTTTAATTTGAATACGTTCGAATTAGCTACCATTAGTAAAAGCTGAAATCCGCTCTGTATATATTTTTATTCGCAAAAATGGTCAAATAGAACAACAAACAGAAATAAAGTGAAATATCCGGCGGTCATCTGATCAGAGCCTGTTATTACCCTCTACTGCCCAATTTTTTTTTTCGAAAATATTTATTTTTCCCGTGTTCAGGAGGTCATTTTGAGCAACTTTTTTTCTACGAATAACTTTACTTCTCTTGTTTTATGATTTTCTTGTTTTATTTTTAGTATTTTAATTTGCATTTATCTTGTTCAGTTTATGTTTGTTTCTGGTAGTAGTTGGCCTATTCTACCACCTTATATAATTACATTTTGCCTATCTAATTTTTTCACGTTTTTACAGTTACTTTTTCAGTTTTTTGCATGTTTTTCTTATTTTCTCCTATAGAATGGCAATCATCATTTAAGTTGCAAAAAAATGCGTAGAGGCATTGTCTGGGGCACTACAAAAATTACTGCATGCTTCTTTTTACTGAAAATATAGGAAATGTTAGTAAAAAATACAGCCAAAGTTGACCCCTAAAAAAATACATTTTTAAAAACATTGGCAAAGTCATATAGAACAAGTGAAAATTCCAACCCTGAAATTTTCTAAAATTTTAAGAGTTCTTCTTTCCAATGCTTTTTAAGGATAAAAAATCGGTTGGAAAATTGTTTTTTGGCAATTTTTTAGATCGAAGCCCGTCTAAAGGCGGGGTTAGGTTGTAGAGGGTTAAGGAGGTAACTTTAGCTAAAAATTGTAATTAAATGGAAAAAGCCAAAAAGTTCACCGCGCCGATGTTATTTCATTCAGATTGTGATGTGGGATTACATAATTATTCTTGACAGATTTTATGCCAGGAAAAAGTTATTTTTTACACCACAAAGTGATGATATTTTGCATCTCATTCTATTTTATTTCATGTTTTTTATCATTTAAATGGGTGTCATTACACAACAGAGGTAAATTTACACGAATTTACAACAGTAAAAAATACAAAATTTGTTGATCATTTTCATAAACCCCGAAAATCAATTATCTGGAAATTCGCTTTTGCCTTTACCTAGGTTCAAAAAATAAAATTAAGAAATAAAGGAAAACCAGAATTGAAGTTTCATGGAAAATCCCGTCCAAAATAAATTAACAGACATAATAACAAAAAAATGGGAAGAAAAATCGCTTTTAAATTTGAATTGTTTGTATTGTTTTTTTCGGATAGTTTTGCAGCAGACCATTTCTCAAATAAATCAAACAACAGTTCAACTTCAATTTGTAATGTTCATTTTTATTGTAGACCTTCTTTGTGTTTTTTTTTACTGGTAGCTTACCAAGACTTATTGTGTTCACGATATACATATCTTATGGGATCATCAAGTTATTAACTACTTTGAAATTTTGTGTTTTTTTCTTCCTCTCCTTCCTACTTCCTTAACTTAACCTTTTATCAATGTTTCTCTTAACGATTTAATTGTGTATTTTTTCTGTTCGTGTGTTTAATCTGTAATCTATACGTTTTTGTTTTTGTTTGTGTGTTCGTGTATTTGTTTAAATTTAAGCTTACTAAATGAATCGCTTGGCATTGTTTGATGACCTTTACGCATCATGACTTTTTCGTTTTGTTTTATTAAATTACACTACCCTTCTTGACGCAAAACCTGTGCGCACTTGTGAGTGAGACAATTCGCTTGTACACAAATTTGACTAGACAAAACATTGTTCTTTTAAGTACTGAGCTCTCTCTCGTTTGCTTGTGTGATTTTTTGTGTACGGAAAATTTGAAAAAGGAAGTGAGTTTGTTTGATAATTCTTGCGTTTGTTTTATGATTCTAATTTTTCTCTCTTTAGTTTCTGTTCGTGCTCCAACGAATCGCCGATTTATCTACAATTTTTGTGTGGTTTAATTTGATCGCGATTCGCTTGCATTTTACTTTTTTTTTTGGTATCATTAGCTTAAGTTTTAGCATACTTTGAATTACTTCGTCAACTGTACAGTTTAGCTCAACCTGAATGGTGTTTGTTCGATTTCGATTTTCACTAGTCAATAAATTAGATAGAAAAGGGAAAGAAGGATGGGGTAAAACGGAAATGATTGCACATTTTTATGTAGGTAATGATCGTAAATTATTCAGAAATTGAGAAACTCCTTCAATTTCTACGAGAATCATTCTACACCTTTTACTCACTAGCGATTTATTTGTCTTTCTGTAACTAGTTTAGGATCTCTTTCATTTTTGGTTTGTTGGCAAGAGGAAAAAAGTTTGCGTACCTTTTTGTTTGGTTTGACTTTGTTTAGCGTGTAGTTTCCGAAAAAATGAAAAAAGTCGCACAAATATAAAATATTTACACAGCCTCGCGGTTTGGTGAGGTTTCTTTTTAATCTTATTATGAGTTGAAGAACAATTTCGACGATATTCCGAGTTGTCATCCATTTTTCTTTTTTTTTTGTTGTTGTTGTTTGGGACAGCAATTCGATAACGACTTGATTGACTCGGGGCTTATCTTTTTCCATCGTTGGCACGAAAAATAAATTTTCACTTTGATCTTTTTGCGACGACGCCGAAATCTAATCAGCAAACAGCGTAATTTTTTTTTGTGGGGTGGTAAATTTGGCAGCGAAAACGAGAAAGAGAGGCAACACACATTTGCCGTGTAGAATCACAACAAACACTCGTGAATGTGTTGCTGCCAAGCATGTGAGAGTGTGCAAGCACTTAAGCCACCTCCCACATTTTTCTCTCTCTCTTTCTTATGCAGTGAGACAGATCTTTTTGTTTTTCTTTTATTGCGAGCCGTTTTGGTGGGAGAATGAGTACACGGTGACAAGTGAGATTTTGACTTTTTTTGTCGACAAAAATTCACTCAAAACAAAACCTAATTGGTTTTGAGTATTTTCAGTTTGGCGTGTACCGTTACGCTTAAGCTGTCAGTGACAGTTTTGCAGAAAGTGGCAAAAGGTAAACAATCGCAGTAGTCACTGACGGCAAATCGTCTAAAACGATTCAGTTTGGAAGAAAGTGATAATTTTTCAAAGGAAAAGCAAGATTTTGAGATTATTTTCGTCGCAATTACTCAAAACAAAATTTAATTGATTTTGAGTATTTTCAGTTTTGCGTGTACCGTTATGCTCGAACTGTCAGTGACAGTTTTGCAGAAAGTCGCAAAAGGTAAACAGTGGCTGCAGCAAATCGTCTAAAACGATCTAGTTTTGAAGAAAAATCGTGTTTGTTGTGATATTTCCACGATTCTGGAACCCAAAAGTGGTTTCGCAGAACAAATCCGAATTTCTTACCACCACCCATCAAATAGCGCCATCAATCGATCACCCAAGCCGGCAAGTCATCCGTAATGACCGATGACTTGTCCAATGTTTATTTTTGAAAGCACTCAACATAACCTCCAAAATCCCACCAAATCACCCCGATAACGCGGAAGTTCTATTTCCATCCCGAATCACTTTCCCCCGGGCGCCAAACTGGCCGTTCCATTGAATTTATCAATCAGCTCCCGCGGCCTCCCCTTCCTCCTCCCCGTCGGCGCCTACTTAACCAAACTTTCCGCCAACTGCGATCGATAAGCCGCGCGCCACCTAATCCGTGTTCGGCGGTCACCTCGTCACAGATAACGCAAACCTTTGATTTCGCCGACGCCGTTCCGTCAAACTGACAGTTGCCCAAATCTAGTGATAAGTCCCCTCCCCCCTCCAGATTTAATCGTGAATATCGTCCCCATTGTTCCTCCGGTGCTGCTGCTGATGATGTTGGTGGTGATCATCGTCGTCGTCCGGCACCATCAGGTCCTCGTCGTCGAGACCGGCATCTTTATCGGCGCCTCCGCCGCCGTCGGACGAGTTGTTCACGACGAGCGAACTCCCGGAGCTGAGGCTGGAGTTGTACACGTTGGCGACGAGCGACGACGAGGACAGCATGCTGCCCAGGGCGTTTTCTCAGACGGTGTCCGTGACGCTGGCGTACTGACAGGCGGACAGCCCAGCCGAGTTGGAGCGGGACACGGGCGAGGGCGCCGAGTACGGACTCGAGAAGCCGGACGTGTGCTGCTTGGCTTTGAGTCTGAGCGTGGCGATGCTGGAGGTCATCGCCGTGCAGGGTTCTGCGGCGGCCCGGTGGTGGTACATGCTGTACGGGTTGGTCGGCGTCGTGTACGGGCAGGGCGTCGGCGAAACGCCGGTCCCGCCGGTCGTCCCGCCCAGGCTGGTGCCCATGCTGCCCGTCAGCATGGTTCCGGCGGTTCCCATGCCGGCCGCCACCGACGACGCCGTCGTGTTGAAGCAGTTGATCGAGTTCTGGTGGTGGTTCGTCGGCACGATCGACGTCCCCAGCGGGTTCACCGTCCACGGGAAGGTCTTGGCGCCGAGCGGCGAGGGAACCTTGGCCCAGTTGTTGTACGAGTAGGACGAGTACAGGCTGTCGGTGTCGGCGAACGGTTGCACAAACTGGGGCCCGAAGCCGTTCTTGAAGTCGGCGGCGGCGATCGCGTTCATCTGGTTCCGCTCCCGCTTGCGCCACTTGGCCCGCCGGTTCTTGAACCACACCTGGAAGTTGAGAAAATGGACTGGAATTAGCTTAAACTTTTGATGGATAGCCCGACTCCCCCCTCAACATTCTACCCGGTTTGAACAATTACGCGGACTGTTGACTGCGCACGTGCTCGCGGTCCCCCTCTCAATTCAGATTTCCCGTCGGCAAATGGCGGTGGAAGCACGCAATCGTAAATGGTGCGTGAAAATGAAAGGAAATCCAACGACATTCAATTTGAAGAGAGGGGAGCAAATGTTCCGACGGGGATGCGTTCTCCGCGAAAAAGATGGCTGCCGACGGCAGCTTTCTTACACCAATTTTAGTTCGAAAGTTGTCGAACTGCATTTAGTGTGTAAACAAGTTTGACAGCTCGCGTTGCGTTTCTTCATCCCAGTAAGAAAGTAGCCCGACAAGGTGATCAAACGTCGTGCAACCTCATTTGTTTACATCCACGAAATCCGCTGTCAATTCCGCTCCCTAATTGATCCAACTCCCTCCATCAGCCAGAATTACCCAATTTCGAATCCAGTGCCGTCGATTCACAGCCAATTCCAAAAACCCGTCCATAATTTATCATAAATCTGTCAATTTCAGCAATCCTCATTATTCTAATACCACACCATCTCTCTCTCTCCAACCAGGACACACATTATCCGCGCGAGCAATTGAGAGCATTAGCAGCTGGCCGCGTTCCGACGCGTCCAGGTTGGCACTCCTGCCCCCATGAACCACTGTATTTAACAGCACTATATCCAGTCGAACACCGCCGGCCATTGGATTAATGCACGCTGTTGTCCGTCGACGTCGTCGTGACCAGCGGACAAAGGCACGAAAAACCATCTTCATTTTGGCACCTGTCCCGCTGCCGCCTCCGGCGGCTCCCGGAACTCAAAAGGCTAGGCCTCCGGACAAAGTCCGGCGGATTAATCCGCCATTCAAAAACCCGGCCCGGCGAGGAACAATAGGTTTGGTCCGGACGGCGACGTTTCGAAAGAGGACCACACATGTGGCAATCCGGACACCAAGCCGGACGCGTCCGGAAGGTGAAGGAGGAAGGCTTTGCGTCATTATACATAATGCATTCATGTGTGTGTGTGCGAGTCCGGAGGTTATGTTCACCGGTGTCGGGATATTCTTGTCAGCGGAATCTCCTTTTGTGTGTGCGGGGCCGTGCGCGCTTTGTTTTCGGGCTTTCCGGGACCGGTTGACCACGGCGGCGTGGTTTTGCCGCCGAAGGCGGAAGTGACTCTTGAAAGTGGGTATTGTTTTGGGGGACGAGCTGGGCTTTGGATCAGGGAAATTACAATGAATCGGGTTTGTGTTTAAAGAGGGGAATTGAACAGATTCTGTTTAGAGTGTGCTGTGTAAATTAATCAGGTAAAACAATGTAAATTGGCCAATAACCAGGATAGATTCACGCAGAAAACTATGTTGTAGAATCAGCCTGTACGTGGTTTGATTCAACTAAAAATTTGTTGAATATAATCTGGGTGCAGAATAGTGGTTCGCAAAGCGGCCTCAATTTAGAACTGTCAAAGCGGAACCAATTTACTGTTCGCAAAATGCTACCAAGAAGTGGCAAGTATTGTGATCGATCTATAATTTATTTTGTTTTGTCATCACGTGGAAAACAAAAAAGGCCTCTTTTGGCTTCCCATCCCAAGCGCAAAGCACTTAATTTTTCAGCGAAAACTTTAATATCAACAGATCCTAATTGTTTCAAAACAATTCACTTAAGCAGCAAAAAATATGTCACGCTTGAGCTTGAACATAGCCTTCTACTTTGTTTATGTTTACAGCTGTAGTGCAGCTTTATTAGTGGGGGAGCAGTGGAGAGCTTTCAAAAATCACGTTACGCAGTCTGTCTTTTCAGCACCCAGAATATAATCAACGCCGATTTTGCGTTGAAACAAACCTTGATTTTCTCAATTCCACAAAAATCTTTTGTTGTTTTGAAATAGTTGCTTTGACGTTTAGCGTTGATTCAACAAAAATCTTGATTTTCAAATCAACATAACGTTTTGTTGATTCAAATATGCCTTATTTTTCTGCGTGATGATTGCCATAAATCTTAAAATATCTTAAATAAATCTTAAAATATGACAGCAGGCGATACGAATAGCTGTCAATTTTTACCGTCTGAAAAATGCAATGCCCCGATCAGTCTGATTGGTTGCAAAAATTCGGGCTTACCAAGGCCAGACGGAGCGTAAAATTTCTAAGCGGGTAGTTATCATTATCATTTCTCGATTAAATTTTCAAAAGGTCCTATCTGCATAGGAAACCCATAAGGGATAGGTTGTTTTGATTTCAAGTTAGATGCTAGTTGACAAGCCTCATGTCAAACTGACAGCAAATGCCTTGCACACTTATAGGTATAAATGTTATATAAAGGAGCAAACAAAAAACAAACATCAAATTCTCCTCTCGTTTATGAATATCTCTGGAATGTTTTCAACTAAAATTCTCGTTTATTTGTTTAAAAAGTCTTACATAGCACCTTTTGAGAGTATCTAAGAATTTACCACCAACATTTGAAAAAGGCCAAAAAATGTTGTTTGGAAGATCAAACACTTTTTAATGTTTCTGAGACAAATTTACCAAAATTTCTTCAAATTTTTAGATGAGCGAATTAATTGCCCATGCTTCTCTTTAGCCCAAAAGTTGTCTTTTTATTCATCAAAATACTTTTCAGGCTTCCTTTAGTTATAAAAAGTTGCAAAAAAGGTTAATTTCTTTTAGATTGCAACTATTTTTTCTGAATACATGCTTGCTCTTTCAAGAGGTCCAATGTACATAGCTATGGTCCTTATCAGCCCTATAACAAAATCAACTGGAAAATTCATTTTCAAGACCCTGACTTTCGAAAAAAAAAATCATTTCAGTATGAACAGCTGCCTATTTAAGAAACTAATTTAATATTTTAGAGTGTACAAAATCAGGCCGTTTCAACTATTTTTTGAAGTTTATGTCCCTCGACTCTGACCAAGGATGCCAGATACACAGATATGAATGTGTTTCACAGACATTTGAGCTTGTGCCAGACATTTTTTGAGGTGTACAAACTTTGCAAAAACTCCATTAAATTAATATTTTGTAAAAATACCAACCAAAACTTATTTCGTTAGTCTTAAAATGCATAAAAACGCAATTTCTGATGGAATTCCATGACTATAAATTAATATATTTGAATTTTAGATAAATGCACAGACATACACAGACTTTTTTACAGACATTAAAAAAAACGATGTGGAATCCCTGACTTTGCCAAAAAACGAGAGGGGGGCGGGGGTGATATTTCTTATCGATTTTGAATAAGAGAGAGAGGGGCATAAACTTTGAAAAATATTTACAACGGATTAAATGTTTTTTTTTAAATCCTTGATTTTAAAAAAGAAATTAAATTTATGAAAAAAAAAACACAAAATTTCACACAAGTTTCATTATTTAACATTGGAAATCAAATGATTAGTTTCCGAGATATCGTCAATTGGGTCCTAGAATTTGCCTTAAATTGCTGCTACTATTGATCACAGCGATAAAGCGTATTTTTTGACAACTGGTTCTATGGGGACCATAGTTGATCAATCGTGAACTTTTGTCTTGTCAATATTTTTTTACATTAAAATGAAAAAAGTGTGTCGAAATTGTATTTAATCTCATTTTTAAAATAAAAATTTATACATTTAGGTTTGAATTTGAACATATATGAAAAAATGGAAAAATGAAAAAAGGATTTTCAGCTTTTGCAAAATGTTTTTGAAAGGGTACTTTTCTTTTATTATTATATTAAAAATGCAAAACAATTAACGATTTATTAAAAAAAAAAATCAATCTGAAAATGCCAAAATCTTGAATACACCGTTTTCGAAAAAAAAAGTTTAATCATATTTAATGTTGCATCCACTTTTAAAAATAATCCTGATAAATATCATACAAAAATCATCATTTATTCAAAATATCATTAATGTATAGAACCAGATTTTGCATCCCTAATTCGCAAATAATACATATTTGTTCCACAGACTAATGTGAAATTCAACCACATAAAAACATCCAAATAAAAAAAAACATCGATAAAAAAATACGAAATTCCTTACAACAGGGCTGCGGAGTCGGGTCATATTTCAAGCGACTCCGACTCCGACTCCGACTCCGGCTTTCTGAGATTAGACGACTCCAACTCCGACTCCGGCTCCGGCTTTCAGTCCCAACCGACTCCGACTCCGACTCCAACTCCGGCCTACCAACTCTAGCCGACTCCGACTCCGACTCCAGCTTTCTACAAATTGTTGGCTCCGACTCCGGCTCCGACTCCACATTTTTTTAAATGTTTCAAAAGTTTGTTAACTATTATTTTGAAAACATTGATGAATAGGATTATTTAAATACTCTCTAAGTTTCTAGGTTACAAGTTTTATACATTGTTGAAACAGAATTCAAAAACTATCTCCAGTTTTGAAGGCATTTTCAGAAGAACAGTTTTGTAATTAAATTGGGTTTTATTTACTTAACCTCAAATTAGCTTGTTTGTTTTATTTACATTTAAAATATAAAAAGCTTATATATTTTAATACTAAATTGCAATTTTTTTGAATGAATCATTTAAAGAAACCTGGCCTTAATGATCGATTTAACATATAAATTCAATTTGCACACTTTTAAGCTGACATTTATAAGAAGCACATTATCTATCAAAGTCACCTTGTTTTTTAAATAACAATTTTAAACGAAACTGTTTTTTTGCAATTCCGCTGTGAAACTGTCAACTTTTCCTGTCCTTCTGAAGAAACGAAACGGCCTACTTTTCCCTACCAAAAATAACAAAATTTATACCTTTCAACACCAGTGCTGAAAAGTTCCACTTGAAATGGGTGCTGAAAAGTTGAACTGTTCAGCACTAGTATCGAAAAGTAACATTTTTCAATATTTTTTTGTTTGAACGGTGAGTTTACTTAACACATGAATAATTGACATAAAATTCCATTCAAAAAGCGTTTTTCGGAATTACAAAAAATGTTGTAAGCAACTCGTTGCAAAACTTGTTTTTTTTTTTTTTTGCAGCACTCATCGTATTTGTCCAACTCGGTAAACCTCGTTGGATAAATGTACGACTCGTGCTTAAAACAACTTCTTTTTGCAACTTGTTGCATATACTACTATTTAAAGATAATGATCGCAAATCAAGGTATCTAAAAAATGTCTTCATGGAAAAGATAATTCAGGGGTCCTTTTCAAATATCCGTAACCTAGAAAATATTTTACCTAGGAATTATTGATTTATTTAAATTTTAAAATTTTCAATATACACAGAAGGAGGCGCGCAATACTTCTTGAATCTTCACCTAAAACGAAGCTTTATGAATGATCGTGCGCCTCCTTCAAAATATATGAAATATCAAAATATTGGATAAAAACCAAAATCCACAGGTAAAATATTTTCTAGGTCATTTTAAAAGGACCTTTCCAAAAAACATTTTTTTAGGTACATTGATTTGCAATGATAATCACCTTCCGAAATATTGGCGTGGGACATACAATATGAGAAAATTATTACCGGTTGAATAATATTTTAATTTTGTGTACTTTTTGGTACTGAAATCTTGAGATTTGTTCAACGATTTTTTGCAACGATATCAAAATAGTTTGTCAAGGATCAACATTCTCAGATTTTAGTAGAGAAATAGTAAACATTAAGATAATCGATATATTTAACATATTCAATGATTATTTCAAAATAAGTTGCAACTGTATTGATAATTTTTGTCAGTTTCAAATATTTTAAATGCAACACTTTGATTTTTTTGTACTTAGTTTAAAACAAAATGCACATGTTGATTTCTTAGAAATAGATTGTTATAACGATTGAATATTTGTTGGAAGAGTTATACTGTCAGTGACTTTTTCCGATTTCCAAAAACAGCAATTATTATTTTAAATCTTTTTTTGTACCTCGTATTTTTTCCCTGAAAAATGATTAACTTAAAACCTCCAAGACATTCGCTATCAGGGTAAAAGATGACTGTGTGTGTACTTTTTTCAGAGAGAACTAGATTAAATTTGGTCAATTTTTTTTTTTGCATTTGAGATGACTCCGACTCCGACTCCGACTCCGGGTTATCAGAAATTTTCGACTCCGACTCCGACTCCGACTCCAGCTCATAAAATTTAGCCGACTCCGGCTCCGACTCCAACTCCAGCTGTTCGAGTTTTTACGACTCCGACTCCGACTCCGACTCCAGGTCCCCAAAAAGACCCGACTCCACCGACTCCGGCTCCGACTCCGACTCCGACTCCACAGCCCTGCCTTACAATTACTCTTTAAAGTTAGGAAAGCTCCCAACAAAGTTATTTTTAATTAAAAAAAAATAGACATTAAATTAGCATATTTTGCACAAAATTGTTCACTGACACTTGCGACCTTTTCAAATCAAACACGAGATTTTTTGATAAGCTTTTTGTTTATTTTTTGTTAGAGAGAGATTGGATTCTGTAACAAACAAAACAACGGGTCAAAAACGAAGTGTAAACACTTTGTTAACTGGGTGCCCTTATGATTTTATAATTCAGCAGATAAGATTCCGGTAGAATTCGGCCGAAAACATAACAAATGATTCGCTGCACGCATATTCAAAAACACTCAGTTTTCGTTAAAACCGAACCTACCTAAAAATGGATTACAGGGCATTTATCAGATTTGGGTGAATTTCACTCAGTTTGCAGAATCGATTTGTAAACAAACAAAGCATTCTACTTCCGTTTTCAACTACAAATTCTACTAATATTTGTTTTTTTTTTCTAAATGTGACAGCTGTATAGCTGTATTTTTTCAAGTGTAAGTGCAAACACCCTGACAAAAGAATGTTCATATGTATTTTATTTTGGGAAAGTGACAGTTCTTTGTTTTTATCGGTGAGAGCAAACACTCTGACATACGAACACTCATTTCAAGCATACACAGGATACACACTTTGTTTACAACCTCTCTGATTTGCTAGTTTTGAACTCGAATTGGCGCAACAGAGCTTAAGGGCGAAAGAAGGTTTGTAAACAAACAAAGCATTTTGCATCATTGTTGATTATTTTTCCAATTTAATTCTTATCAAAGTGACGTTTCTTTGTAAGTCTAGTCTTGTTTTGTCGAAAATTTACTAACACGTTCACATCTAAGAGTGCCACACACGGAGAGACCGGCCAGGGCAGATTTAAGAAATTCTTGGTTAATTTAACTAAAACTATGGGTTAATTTTTTACACAGCTTTTTTTCAACAATCGATTGTTGATTTTGTTAACCCGAAATTGCTGACCACCAGTAGGTAAAAGAAACTAAAAAAATATTTAGAATTGCCATTTTGGTTGGTTAAATGACCGAAAAAAAATTCTAGCAGTCGACTGCTAGAATATTTTTTTCAGAAAATTAACTATTTTTTTTTGTTTTCAGCTGAAATATTGTTAAATATTCTGTAAAAAACAGGCTGGACCATATTTATCAACTATTTTTTAACAATTTTTTTCGTTGTATCAACTGAAATATTTTTGCATGCAGCAAATTATTAGTGGTTTATAACAAAACATTTCTTAATTAAACATAATTTATGTTAGTGTCTCTATATATTTTCTTTAATTATTTAACGATACAGGCTGGGCCGAATTTCTAGCTATATTTTTAACTAATGTCTTACTTGAATACAGAAAAATATTCGTACATGTAGTCAGTAATTAGCTGTTGTTAGCAATATTTTTATTGAATTTGCAGTAAATTTTATAATAATGCCTCACAAATTAATTTGTTGTACTTGTACTTATTTTTTTTAAATTTTTATTATAAAACATGTTAAGTTTGATTAATGTTTAAAAAAATTATAATAGAAAAAGCATTTTACAAATTTTGTTAAACATGTTCAAAAAGGATGTTTAATTTCTCGTCAATTCCTTAAAAGTAGAAACCGAGTAAAATTTTCACCAAGTTTTAAGCTTATATTTTTATTATGTTGTATACAATTAAGTGTTGTATTCACTTACCATCACTGTGAAAACATCCGATAAGTCGTCATCATCTACAACGGTCTCATATTTAGTTATTTTTCTTGTGGTTGGACACAGAATTTACACCAAAGCGCCCCTTTTGCTGCAAATAGACATATGAAATTTATTATTAATCTAATAAAAAAAATAATTTCGGCTCTAAACTGATAAAAGGAACGTAAATAAATGTAATTATTAACAAGAAATATCAATAATGCTACTTACCAAGTTTGCACTAATTTAACAACTACTTTTGGCAACTTTCATTGCATTTGATTCAATTTATTCAACGTACTCCGATTCCTGAAAACAATATTTTGAGTTTTACTTACCAGTTTATTGAGCAGTCTTTTTCAACAGCATTTTTAAAATATTAATATCTTCTTTTGTATATCTTTTATAAATTTTATTTTTTTTTAGACATTTCCCACCATCGAATTTTTATTTTGATATGATGTGTACGGATTTCCATGTATTTTATGGTTGATGATTCTGAAAAAATAATGGTTCATTTAAATTGTATCCATCGTAAGCACGAAGGTTCCTGATGATTCAGTTTTCTAATTAAAATCACAATAGATAAATTGTTGTGAAAAATTAAACCTATACTTACTTAGATTAACCAACATTTTGTTAATTTTGCCCGTGCAAGTATTGTCGTGCAAGAGTTGGCCCGCCTCTTCCTTCCACTGCCCCTCTCTTTCCTCCAAACATTATCATAAAGTCCCCTCGCATCAGAGGTTCCCATTGCGAATGTCCTCGTCTTGCTCTTCATAGTTTATCACCTGCAAATAAACCATCAACAAGCTTACTCACCAATTGCACCTCCACAGTTGCAACAGTGTTTACTTTGATGTTGCTCCCTTTAACATTAACCAAATAGTTTGATTTGCACCTTTCACATCCTCTCACTTCATAATTAACAACACAGACTCAACAAATCGACCGTTCTTGTTCGAATCCTGGCTTCAAATGACAGACGTAAACAAACCCAAGTTCATCTTTTAAATATTCAACCAATTGTTAATTATATTCAACCAACAATTTTTTTGATTTTCCTAAAACCAAAGCTAACAGTCGAGCACGTTCATTCGAGTTCGGGAAATCTGTTAGCTTTTTGCCTCTAGCATTTTCAACAAACAGGTTATTAAATTAATGCTAAATTTTAGTTATTTTAACGGAATATTGGCAGTAACAAGTACGTTTTTGTTAAAATTCACGAAAGTAAAATCAACAATTTTAATTGTTAAAATTTCTGGGCTCAGTCTCTCCGTGCAGAAGTTGGTTTGTTTGCATTAGAATCTGCATTCTGTTTCTCGCAAAAGTTGTTTGTCATGCGACTTCCAACTTGTTTTTAAGGCCTACCGTCCGATGACAGCTAACATATTTCGCAGGGACAGTGACAGGCTGTCACTGACAGCTCGAGCTCGGTTTTTGGTTGCACTGTGACGAGGAATTCGTAATTTTTGAGTTAAACCATAGAAAGCATTATTAAGATATTTTACAGTGTTGAAAGATCGTTTCAATTTGACTCATATTCTTCAACCAGTAGATAGATTAATCGTGACAAACTCGTAAATTCACACAAATTCCTACCACTCAATTAACACCTCGCTGATTGTGGTTTATCCCGCAAGAAGATTTAATTAAAATAAAACTCCCCAAGATTTAAGACAAGCCAGCCAGTGCGGCCAGCTTAACCGGGCTGATCCGAATCCACGTCCAGGTTAATCCCGGGCCTGCCAACGGCACCGATATAGATTTTAATTTTTCGACTCATTTCCAAATTCCGCAGTTGGTGCGCCACGTCAGAACCCCGGGATTTATGCACTCCGCAGTGCAGCAGCGCCAACAATTCGGCATCATACATCATCTGCTTAATATTGGCATTATTTATTAATGCCTATTTTTATTTCATTTCGACTGCCACCGCATTGTGTTCCATCAATTGCAGTGTCGTCGTTTTTTTGTTGTTTATTCCCCTGACAGATATCGGCAAAAATGCAACCCATTTTAATCTCACCTAGACACACTGCGCGATAGACAGTGGTGCCAGTTTCCCGTCAAAAAGGGGAGGGGTGGGGTTGGACAAGCAATAAAAATCCAACAAAGTAAAACCCCATTTTGACATTTGATAAGTTATCGTACCGTGCCAACTCCCTTCCCCGGGAATCGCGAAGGGATTAAAAATAAATTAAAATTTATATTAAACATCAAAAAGCTGTCAGTCGCGGCAGTGCTGCCAGAGCCTAAGCTGCCGCGATGACAGGTGATGGCAGAGGACCCGCAGGGTCCTATGATGAATGAAAGTTCTCGCGCCTTTCAAAGTATCAATCACAATAGTGACAGCGCGTCGAGGGGTCGCTCAATATTTTGTCAATTCGAAAAGAAAACAAAGCAAAAAAAAACTTCGATCGATGACAGTCCGGGCACCGCAGCAGGGGTGGTAGAAAGTCAAATCTAATAAATAGTTTTGGTTTCCTTAATCCTTTGGCCGGTCCCCTTTGCCGAACTGACAGTTCCGCTCACCCCCCGGGAATCACGTGTGTGTGAGTTTGTGATATGGCAATATAATAAATGTTTTCGTTCGCATTATAAATGATCATAAAACGGCAAACACCCCGACCAAAATCGAGAAGTCAAACTGTGCGGAAACGTCCCCTCCGATGAGAAAACGGAGGAAAAAATCTCACCAGAATTAATGAACGTCGCACCCCTCGCGGGACTCCGGAACATGTGGGGACATTAAGGAAACATTAAGCTGTAATTGTTATTGCACGCCCGGATCCCTGCGTGCAAGTAGGCTTTGACGACGTTTGGACAGCGGGAAGTCTCGTCGAATTCGGGTTGACTTCTTCTCGCCGAAACTCTCCCACAAATTAAGACATTAGTAACGGGTGCGCTCGCGTAACGAGCCGTTACTAATGTCAGGGCAATTTTACGGTGCGTTACGCGTGCGAGCGCGGCACGCGCTCCAATTTCATGGCCTACTTTTTTGCTCTCAAAAATCTCTACAAAATCAACACTGGTGGGAAAATTACGCTCGCGTTACGAATTAGGTTAAATTCCGGTGGTGGGAAGCTCCGTCATCGAACGGGGTGTGTAAATCAGGGATTACGCGGCGATGATGGCGCGCGTTGCCGCGCCTAATCCATTGACACGGTGTCGTGTCCTTAAATCAGCGTGAGCGTCACGCGAGAGGTCCAAATTGACGGGCAATCTAGGAGGCGGATGTTGGTTTTGTCGGTGAGAACTTACTCGCTGATTGAACTGCTGTTTAAAGCGTCCAAAACTGCCGCGTAACGCCTGATAACGCACGTTTGACATTTGAGGGCATTTTCCGAAAAGGGCCTAATCCAAATCTAACCTCAAACCAATAAATCTCAACAGTGTCGACTTTTCTAATCTTCCCGGAACGTCATCCTGCCAACCGGTAGACGGTTTCACAAAACCAAAACAAACAGCAGCTCTATCATCGCACTAAATCGTCAAAACCATAAACAAAGGAGTAAAACTCCGGAGTGAAGCTGCAACCTCCTTGTCCGAGCGGAAAAAGAACTGCAGTGGCCATAAATTTCCAACCATCGATTGTTTAATGCTTTACGACTGTGTTCGCCGACGGCACAGAGTCGAGAACACGGACGCTCGTTGTTCATAGCCCGGTTCGACAACGGGAATTGACCACTTGTGTTCCTGGTCCGGTTGCAGTTGCAGAACGACCGACCAACCAAAATAGGTATTGGAATATTTAATTTATCATTCGGGTTATAATGGGATTCGCCCTTGTGGGGATTTGCCGGGGCACAGTTGAAAACATAAGGGCGATTTGCGTTACCATGCGTTACATTTAACGTAACTTTTCTTTACCCTTCATGCTTCCAAAATCGTCAAATTTTCACATTATTAAATTCCCAATTTCCCAGATTCACAAATTCTCAGATTTCCTGAATCGCAAAATCCCAGATTCTCAGTTTCTCAAGATCCCAGCTTTCCAAACTACAAATCCCAAATACTTAAATCCCATACTACAAATTTACAAGTTTTCAGATATCCAGATTTTCAAATTTCCCAAATTCCGAAATCCCAAATTCCAAAATTCTCAAGTTACCAAAATCCTTTATCCAAAACCTGAGAATCTCACATTTACAAATTCTCAGATTTCCTGACTTCCAATATTTCAGCTGCACGTGCAATCTCATGATTCCCAAATCCTCAAATTTACAAATTCTCAAATTCCTCAAATCCCAAGCTATTAAATTAACTATTTTCCAGATTCCAAGATTCTTAAATTAGCAAATTCTCAGATACACAAACTCAGATTCTCAGGTTTCCAGAATCCCAAGTTTCCACATTTCCAAACTCCAAATTCTCAAATTCCCTTACTACAAATTTCCAAATTCTCCGATTCTCAGATTTCCAAATTTTCAATGTCCCATATTGTCAGATTTCCATATTCTCACATTCCTAAATTCCGATTTCCCAGATTTATAAGTTCCCCAAAATCCTTTATTGGTAAATTCCCAGATTCCCAAAACTTCTAGATGCCTAGATTCTCAGATTAACAAGTTTTCAGATTTCCTGACTCTCAAATCCCAGATTCTCAGGTTTCCAGATTTCCAAGTTTCCTGATTACCAAATTCCAAATCCCAAATTCTTAGATTCCCATACTACAAATGTTCAAGTCCTCTGATTCTATTTTTTTTTTTTTCAAATTTAGCAATCCCAAATTCCCAAGTTCTTTTATTCCCAAATTCCTTTGTTGTCAAATTTTTAATTTCTCAATTTTCCAAAATCTTCAATATCCAAAATCCCAGATTCCAAATTCTAAGATTCCCAAACATCCAGATTCCCAGATTCTCAGATTCACAAATTCTCAGATTTCCTGACTTCCAAAATCCCAGATTCTCATCTTCTCAGATTCTCAGATATCCAATATCCCAAATTCCAAAAATCCCTTAGTTTCAGTTTTTCAAGCTCCCAAATTTTTAAATTCCCATACAATAAATTTCATGTTTCCAGACTCCCATTTCTCAAATTTTCAAAATCGCAGATTTCTAAAATCCCAAATTTCCTGTACTACAAATGTTCAAGTTCTCTCATTCTCAAATTTCCCAAATTCAGCAATCCCAAATTCCCAAGTTCCCAAAATCTTTTATTCCCAAATTCCTTTGTTTTCAAATTTACAAATTCTCAATTTTCCAAAATCTTCAATATCCAAAATCCCAGATTCAAAACTTTAAAATTCCCAAACTTCCAGATTCCCAGATTCTCAGATTTACAAATTCTCAGATTTCCTGACTTCCAAAATCCCAGATTCACATGTTCTCAGATTCTCAGATATCCAATATCCCAAATTCCAAAAATCCCTAAATTTCAGATTCTCAGATATCCAATATCCCAAATTCCAAAAATCCCTTAGTTTCAGTTTTTTAAGCTCCCAAATTTTTAAATTTCCTTATTCCCAAATTCTTAAATTCCCATACAACAAATTTCATGTTTCCAGATTCTCAAATTTTCAAAATCGTAGATTTCTAAAATCCCAAATTGCCAAATTGTCAGATTTCCAAAATCCAAAATCCCAAGTTCAGAGATTCCCAAGCTCCGAAAAAAAATATTCCCAAATTTCCTCCTTTTTAAAATTTACAATTTCTCAAATACCCAAAATCACTGATTCCCGAAATCCCTAAGAATTCCAAACTTCCAGAACCAGATTCTCAGATTAACAAATTATCAGATTTCTTGACTTCCAAAAACCAAGATTCTCAATTATCCAATATCTCAAAACTCCCAGATTCCAAGATTCCCAAATTCCCTGATTTCTAGATTCAGAAAATAACAAATTCCCAGAATCTAAATTTCCCAGATTCAGAAAATCCCAAATTGTCAGATTGCGAAATCCCAAGTTCCCAAAATCCTTTTTTTCCAAAATCCCTTCTAAAATTTTCAATTTCTCTAATTTCCGAAATCTTTAACACCCAAATTCGGAGATTTCCAGATTCCGAATATCCCAAATTCCCAGATTCCTAAATTCCCTAAATACAGTATTCCTGTATTAAGATTCCAAAAATTCAAAATTCCAGATATCAAAAATGTTAGATGCATAATCATTGAAAGAAATTGAGTAATTCAGTTATCATGCGTTACGAGCGAGCTGTCAAAACATTTACCGATACAAAGAAACCTCTTTTTACGCGGTGGCGTTACGTTTTTTTATTTCGTCGATTTCCCTTTAACCATTCAAGCTTCAAAAAGCATGTTGTAGATCTGAACAAAACCTACAAATTGCTTTAAAAAGATTGCAAAAATGTTGCGTCATTCCAGAGAAATCGACAAATTAAAAAACGTAACGCACCGCGTAAAAAGAGATTTCTCTGTACTTTATTCCCACATTCTCAAATTTTTAAATTCCAAAAAATCCTAATTCCCCAAATTTTAGATTCATAACCGTTGAAAGAATTTGAGTAACTCCAAAAGTAACTCTTGGTACGTTCGTTTGATGGCTAGTGCCACACTGAGTGCCGCACTCAGAGCTGTCAAAGTGTTTCTTTGAAGAAACTCGCGCTAGTTCCGCACGAGTTTCGCCGCCATCTTGGAACTGAAACTCTAGTGCCGCACTCGATATTTTTTCAGTTTCATGCGAGTTCCACGCGCACTGACAAATGACGTTCGATTGAACCAAAACTGACACCGACGAGTGCGGCACTCAGTGCCGCACCGGATCTTCAAACGAACGTACCATCTGTTACCATGCGTTACGAGCGAGCTGTCAAAACCGATACAATTTTGTTTTGAAGCTAACGTCAAACCCATATAAAAATTGACATTTCAAAATTCAGTCACGACATCCTAGCAGGATTCTAGCATAGTTCTAATAGAGCTGTATGTTCTTAAAGTATTCTAGCAGAAATGTTCGACCATTCTAGCCGGATTCTGGCAGATCCAGCTCTTAAGAATATTTCGTGACAGGGATTTTGTTATCATGCGTTACGGACGAGCTGTCAAAACAATCGCTGTCATCATCTTCATTGGCACACTCTCATTCAAAATCATTCAGTTTTCGTCAAAAACGAACCTACACAGAAATGTCAGATTTTAGTGAATTTCACTCAGAATTTAACAAAAATTGAGTTAAATCTACCCAGAACTGAGTAAAATTAATTCAAATCTGACAGATGCCCTATTAACTCATTTCTAAGTAGGTTCGATTTTGATGAAAACTGAGTGATAAGGATGCAAGAAGCGCTTAAACCTCGCAAGTTTGTTGGGTTTTGACGTTTGTCGAAGGTGCCGAAAAGTTTGTTTACATCACCGCTTGCAAACGGTAATAAGTTCGAATCTTTTCCGGGAAAAACCCGGCAACAATCTAGTACACATGTTGACGTTTACAATTTTTACCGTGTCCAATCCCGTGCCAGCAGGAATTATCGACCTGGCCATTCGGGGAGTGCAGCCCTCCCTCAGCATCTATTCTTTACGGACCGAACGTGCGGAATATGCACCGTCGATTTATCTGTCGAAGCGGTTTACGAGCATCGCCGTCGTCGTTCCTTACTCCTACAGAGCCCAGACATTCTGGCCTCTTCCGCGCAGCGGAAACGTAAATACGTCGTACCCGGATTACCGACTCCGCAATATATTGCATTCATAAAATGTGTACTTTTTATTCTCGTTGAGAGTGGGTGAGGTTAGCCCCCGCGCGTCACTTTGTTTACTTCCCGTCGCAATCCGGTTCTAATTCCGCTGGATTTAGAAAGGTTGCCGTACCAGTCATCGACCCGGGTGTCACATCAGCTGTTCGTCACCGTCGGTAACAACCCGGCGCGGGGGAATTCAAGTTCAAGTGCGGCCGGATTAGGGGATTTGGGCGCGCCAAGTGGGAAAATCCCCTCTTCACCGTTGCCAGCGGGATCATCGACACCGACGACGATCCGGATATTCCCGGGCGGTTTGACCTCGCGTTGACAACGGGAATGGTGTCCAAAGGGCACGCGAACCCGCCAATTTGCGCTAGTCACGTAGGCCATGGGTATTGAAGTGTTTGTGTTTGACATTTGCTCGCCATAATGGCGCGCGAGCGCCATAAAAAGGCACGCCGGGAAATTTGCATGTCGGGATGACGTTTTGACAGTTTGGTGAGAGCGTTACGGCGTGCGTTATGTGCGTTATTTAAAATTTGGGAGATTTTTCGATGGGATTTTTTCTCGCCGTGACACAAATGTAATCCACTTGAGTTCTGCAAGTTCAAGTGCGACTGTTTGCAGTTTGATTAGAAAAGGGGCTGGTGTTGTTGTGGTCTAGGAATGACAAATTGGACTGGTTAAACTTTGTTGCGGGAATTACGGGATTTCAGGGAACGGTTCGAGTGCTTTATAACCAAAACACTAGTGTTTTGGTGGATTAGATTGAGTCATTCTCGAGGGGCTAACTTCAACCTTATCTTAGAATTGGTAACACTGTAACGCTGAACTGTCAAACGTGCACGCTCAACAGTTCAGTTTTGAGTTTAGCCTACTTTTGCTGCAATGGCTCGCAAAGTTAGATTCAAGTAAGACAAAGACTCGGAGATAAATCCCAAGTGCAATTAAAAGATTTCCGACACTATCTGAATGCAAACCAACTCCGGCCACTTCCCGCATACTCGGAATGGTCCTCACAAAGTGACACCAGCTGGTCAAGCCAAGCCACATGTCCCTGGCCTTCCTCCTCCCCCTCTCTCAACGGTAAGAAGACAAGGAAAACCATAAATCATTCCACCTTCACACAAATCCTGCAGCTCGGAGAATGTGACAGCCTTCTGAAGCAGGCTGCAATCGGAGCAAAACCAGTTGCAGTTGACCAGGACCCGCAAAAGCTCCGGAAGCTGTCCAGAACACACACCTGAGAAATGTAATAATTAAAATTTCAGGTCTTAGGACAAAGGAGTCCTGCTCCAGGCAAGATGTGCGGTAACTGATAATAATTTAATCAATTAAAGCCGGCACTCTCTGTCTTGTTCGAAATGTGGGCGGCCCCTCCTTCCGGAGACTCCGTCCCCAGAGGGGACGGCCATAATTCATGTGTTCCAGGTGTACTCGTTGGAAAAGTAATTAAAATCATTTCACTTCATCTGTCGCCTCATCTGCTTCGTGGTCCTCGTACCTTTGAGCGAAGCGCAAACATTATTACTAAATGCGTCGGGCAATAAATATAAGCAAAAGACGTCCCGGAAGATGAAATACGACCGGGATGATTTATTCCGGACGGCGTCCCCTAGCGGACGCCATCTTGGAAAGTTGCCTCCAAAAGGATAATAATTCAAATTTTTAAACAAACAAAACCCTTTTTTCGAGCGGCTTAACTCTTGACTGCGGGAAGGCGAGCGAAACTAATTAAAAAGGAGCAAAAAACGGGTTGAGGGCGTCCTTTTGCGAGCAAAAGTTGTCCCCGTTTTCCGTGCGTGCGCGCCCCCCAATTAATCTCAAAGTTAGTCACGTGGAATATTTGTCGGGAATAGTGGGTCGAACGCGGCTTGGAACCTAGCTTGGAACGGTTGAAATTGGGACGAATTCATCGAGAATTCGTGCAGCAAAAGTAGGTTGTACTCAAAATTGGGTTGAATTTCGTAAGCGTGTAGGAATTTTGACAGTTGGGCGTTACGTTTTTTGAACAGCTCAGCTGAGCTCAAAATTGGGTACAATTTCGTTAGCGTTTAAGCTTTTGACAGCTAGGCGTTACGTTTTTGAAACTCAAAATTAAGTTAAATTTCATTAGCGTGTAGGATGCTTGACAGTTCAGCCTTACGTTTTTTTGACAGCTCTACCCTCTAAAATAAACAGTGCTGTCAATCCGTCCAAATTTCAAGCGAACCTAACCTCAAAAGTGAGTGCGAGGCCGCCATTGCTGTCTGATGGTTGGTGGCGCTTTCCCCCCTAACTCTGCGAATGCGTCACGCAAAACTCGCACACAAACACACACCGGAATGTGCGGAGCCCAGATAATTTATACACGCAAAAACGGGGGGAAAAACTTTTTAATTTATGCCCTTTTTACGCATCGTTTGTCTCCGCATCAGCAAAAGTTTTCACCTCTCTCTAATGCGCGCGGGTTTGCGTCTTGGGTGAGATGTTTTGCCGGCCTGGTTCGGAATGATTAAGTAAGCGGAATATGTCAACGCAGGGTGATGTGTGCGGTTGACAGATTAAAGGGAATGCCGGAGGCTTTTAAAGGTGAGAGGATGATTTTGCTATAAAAAGTTCTCAAATATACGAAAAAGAGTGATTTTGAGAAAACTAGATTGAATTTGGTTAGAGTTTAGGGATTTTGACATTTGGGCGTTACGGTTTTTAATGAGCTAAGCGTAGTCAAAATTGGGTTAATTTTCGTTAACATGTATGCTTGTGACAGTTTGAATTCGAGACAAACCCATGCAACAAAAGCAGATTTAACGCAAAAGTGGGTTGAATTACGTTGGCGTGCACGTTTTTGACAGTTGGGCGTTACGTTTTTATCCAGCACCACTGTACTGAAAATTTGCAACAAAAACTTCTCGCTGTAAAGAGTAACTTCAAATTTGTAAACAAACCCGAAAAAAGGCTCTCCAATTCCAGTAGCCACGCAACTTGTGTGCCCAGAGCTAATATTTACGTCTAATCGGGCTGCTGTCCCGACGGTAGACGGGCTACCTTTCGGTTAGACTGCCCTAAAATTCCTTATCGGGCCCACAAATAGTAGGTACGCGTCACGAGCAAGACGAGCTCTATCAGAGCGCAGTTCGATAACCGTGTTTACAAACGGTAGCTCGATGGTTTTTTCGTTTGTTGACATTTTGTTTGGGGTTTATTTTTGACTAGTTTGCTAGCATTTCACTTCGAGTGCAGCCGAAAGTAAACAAAGCATCAGACATAACGTGAATTGACAGTTGAATGTTTGTTTAAATGTGTTTCAAAAGGGCGCTAGGGTTATTCTGCAGGTTGGTCACGGCTAGCATCTGCTGAAAATTTTGTTGTTTTTTGACCTACTCAAAAATGAGTAAATGAGGCTGCTGTCAATTTTGAGTTTATTTCATTCAGACCTGATTAAATTTCACTCAATTTTCGTTGAATTCTGAGTGATTTTGAATTTTTGTGTAACTAACTCAAAAATAGGTTGAATTTGATTATCGTGTAGATTTTGATAGCTAGGCGTTACGTTTTTTGAAACAAAATGAATTTGATTTAATTGATTTGTAAACACGTTTTCAACATAAATAAATTCTAATTCAATAACTTTCCACAGAAAACACCCTAAATTTCCTCCTCCACCATCGCTAACCGCCGCCATTAATCTAATATATTACCGAATTAATTGAAAGTTTGACCCCGAAATTTCCGGCGAGGCCAGATTTAATAACCTGCGACGGTGGACATCCTTCCCGGGCCACCACCTCCAGGGAAAAAATAAATTTGACAGCTAAACGACGCCGTCGGTCGGCACGCGTGAGATATTTTCTTATTCTTTTTTTGAGGTTAGGTTAGGGGAAACCCTGTAAATTAAAAATTTTCACCGTTCCAACCAACATTATCACGGAAATTGACCCCTCTGCGATAAGATTGTCGGTTTTCCGGATTGATTTATGCAACGCTGATTAGAAATTTTCGTTAGAACTCTCGACCTGTCAAACGGTAGCACGATGTAAACAAACGATGCGTTTTGTTTTCGGTGGAAGTTGCGATAAGAAGCGAATGCATTTTTGTTTGCATTTGATTGCGCTTTGTTTACCTTACGGGTGCGTTTTATAGCAATTGACATTATGGCGCTTTGACGTTTCAATGCTTGCAGTAGAGCTTTATGACGTTTCGCGTACGCACACTAGCGCACCATTTGATTTTGCTGGCCGGACAAAATTTAACCTCACTTTTTTTCGTGTACGTTCACGCAATACATGCGCACGTAAATAACTCTGTTGAATTTTCGATCGATTTCAAACTAAAATTTCGATCGATTGTCACTTTTAGGGTTGAATTATACACGCTGATTAGAAAATACTGTCAACTGTCAATCGGAACGAGATGTAAACAAACGATTTTTTTTTATTTGAAGGTGGTGATGAGCAAACATTTAGCATATTTGTTTACTCTTGACTGCGCTTTGTTTACGTTCGGAGTGCGTTTTATAGCAAACCGACGTTATGGCGCTTTGACGTCTCAAAGCTGACAGTTGCGTTTTTGACCGATTTCAAACCAAAATTTCGATCGATTGTCGCCTTGCGGATTGAATTATGCACGTTGATTAGAAAATAAATGCAATCTTCGACCTGTCAATCGGAACGAGATGTAAACAAACGATTTTTTTTATTTGAATGTTGCGATAAGCAAAAATTTTACACTTTTGTTTACTCTTGACTGCGCTTTGTTTACGTTCGGAGTGCGTTTTATAGCAAAGCGACGTTATGGCGCTTTGACGCCTCAAAGTTGACAGTTGCGTTTTCGTCCGATTTAAAACCAAAATTTCAATTGATTGACGCTTTTCGGATTAAATTATGCAAGCTGATTAGAAAATAAGTGAAATTTTCGGCTGTAATTGTCGTCCTGTCAAACGGTAACGAGATGTAAACAAACGAAAGTTTTTTTTTTCGAAGGTTGCGATGAGCAAAAATTTCGCACTTTTGTTTACTCTTGACTGTGCTCTGTTTACGTTCGGAGTGCGTTTTATAGCAAACCGACGTTATGGCACTTTGACGTCTCAAACGCTGACAGTTGCGTTTCGAAACCAATTTCAACCCGAAAAATTTCGATCGATTTTCGCGCCGGCTCGCCTTCATTAATGGTGATAAAATTGTAATTTTATGCGACACCCTTTTTTTCCGGGTCGTCCAAATCCGCTGGGAAGTGTCAGAGAGGGGAAATTTTATTGAAAATTTCACCCCTCCGGGAAGGTCGGGTTTACGCACCACGGGGGGAGTATCGTATGCAGATTTGGGTGCGTTTCCAAACACAATAGCTGGCATATTGTAGCTAGGTTATGTTTTCTTTTGCCTGTCGGAAAAGGGGGAAAATTTGAATGCGAGGGCCATTTAAGCGGGATAACTTATGTTTAGTTTTGTTCTTTTCGCAGTCGGAGGGAAGAATGGGACGAGTTCTATTGTTGTCGTCTCGATTATTATTGGCTTTATTGCGGTTTTGATGAATTTCTGCGTTGACAAAGCATCCTTTGTAAGATTGCTTCAGCGTGTAGCGATGACAGTTATTCGTCGACTTTGCAAACGTCAAAACAAACTTGATTTGACGATTACCAAACTCAAACAAAAGTCAGGTTTCGAAATTTGAACAATGCGTTGACAGTCCAACCAGTGTTGCCAGCCCCGCTGACCGGGCGTAATTGGCCAAAATCCACACCCGTACTCGTAAGCCGCGACAAGTTCCCTAAGCCCCCACATGGCTGTGAATCATACTAATAATGTCTCATAAAGGCCCGCGGATCCAAGCAGGCTGGACAACTCTACCAACTCCAGTGCAGCAGCGGCAGCTGTTGAGCCGAGAGATGTCGCGCGCATCGTCGCCGCCGCCTGCTACGACCGCTGCTTCCACAAAACGTATGTCTCCCCGGTAATCCCGCCTAGATTTATTGTCTTAATCATGGCGGGGATTAACCTTCTGCCGTTGAAAGGACTACGCATGTATATTTTAGCATTATGTTATGTTTATTTATACCTTTAGTCGTGCGGCGGCGGCCGCTCTCTAAATAAACTCCAGAGCGGTTTCGGGGAGCGAGTGAGGTTAGGTTGCACCCCCGAACTTGCGCGCCATAAAGTACCGGTGAGCTCTCTCTCCGGAGTTGTGTCACACGTGTGCTCGGTTGGAAAAATGGCCACCAGGAGGTGCTTTCGAAGAACATAAATAGCGCGCCGTCCAGGTTAGGGCACTCTAAATGATGATAATGCCGGCGGGCAGATTTCTAACCTCAAAGTAGTGAGGAGCACGTTGTTGGCAGGTTAGCAGATCATGTCACTCAGCTGGGAGTAGGCTGTTGCGAAATTGTTGTACAGAAAGTGACAACAGAATGGTTTTATGGCGAGCGCAATTATGGCAGGTCTGTCAACTGTCAATAATGTCAGCATGCTGACGTAGAGGAATTTCCTCTTTGTTTATGGTTGACGTATATTCAGCGTAACTTAAGGCTCATTTTGAGTCATTTGAGATTCAACATCTCTTAAGAGTCAGCAGCTCCTAAGAGTCAGCAGCTCCTAAGAGTCAGCAGCTCCTAAGAGTCAGCAGCTCCTAAGAGTCGGCGTCTTTTAATGATTCCGTTCTGCAAACCATATTTACTGAAATATCAATTCCAAACCTTCAACAGTAGGGTCATATCGCCCTATTGTGAATCTATTTGAATCTAATAACAATAAAACCATTATGGAACAAACCGTCTGTCATCCCTTTCCTCCAACACCCCGAAAAAGGGGTGTCCGGAACCCTTCTCCGAAAAACTCTGAACTTCCCACCTCAAAAAAGTTATGAATAACAAAAAGTCCCCGAAATGTTTCCCGATTATCACCCCCCAACCCAACTTTTGACACTCACCCTAACCCGCGCCTCCGTCAGGTTCGTCCACATGGCGATCTCCTCCCGGGTGGACATGTCCGGGTACCGGTTCCGGCTAAAGGTCTGCTCCAGCTCGTGCAGCTGCTGCGACGTAAAGTGGGTCCGCTGGCGCCGCTGCCGCTTGTTCTTCTTGTCGTTCTTGGTTGCGGGGCCGCCCGAGTTGCCGTCCCCGGCGTCCGCTATCGTGGTCCCACCGCCGTCGTCGTGGGACATCCCGCTGCTGATGTTTTCCGTCTTTACCGAAGAGGCGTCGACACGGGTCACTGAAGGAAGGGAGAAATCAATTAAAACTTTGTCAATCAATAGTTTCCGGGGAAATCGGTGAGTTTGAGAGAGGAAAACAAATTTGCATAAGTTTGGCTTGTCGTGTAGAGGAAGTTGCGCCGTTATGGCGAGTTTGACAGTTCATCGGGATAAAAACAAAACAAAAAAGTTGTTTTGATTTGAAGCTGCGTCGTAAATGCGTTTGACAGCTCACCTTTATGGCGTATTTTGAAATCAAATCAAATCAAAACAAAGTAGATGCGCCGTAGAAGCGTTTGACAGTTCAACATTATGGCAACATCCGGAATCAAACCAAAACAAAGTGCACCCTCATTTCTAATCACTCAGTTTTCGTTACAACCGGACCTACTCAGAAATGAGTCAAATTTGAGATAATTTCACTCAATTTTCGTTTAATTCTGAGTGAAATTTACTCAAATCAGACAGATGCCCAAATTACTCATTTCTGAGTGGTTCGGTTTTGAAAAACCGCAGTGATATAACATGTGCGTGTAGTTTTTGTATTGTTTTCAAGTCGCGCCATAAAAGCGTTTGACAGTTGGCTGCGCCATTATGGCATCGCGCTTGATTCAAGCCAAAAATAGCCCGCTTCTTGCCCAATTCCAAGTGGACAGGTGAATGCGCGATTGTCCTGTCCCAGATCGATCACGGTGTCATCGTTCCGGACCATTGAATTAGAGGAGGCAATATGCCAAAAACAAACATCGCGTGAAACTGTCTCTTCGATATCGAAGATGACAGTTGAATTGTATAATGGATCGTCGTCGTCGCGGTCGTTCCTCCAGTGGCGAAATATTCGAAGGTTTTCTTATCGGAACCGGCTCACTCCGGACATGCAGGTCTCATTGAGGTGTACACAGGGATTTGATGAATTGCCCCCTAAATGACCATATTCGGGGCAATTCATCATCTATTTGGGAAGAGTTTTTTTTATGGCTGGGAAGTGCCTCTTTTTCAGATCTTTGAAACAAGCTAGGTCGCGTTACAGATCCACAATCAGTCAGCTGACTAACCGTTGAAGTTCTTAGGGGAGCTCCGAGTCTCAAGAACTTACTATCAACATTTTAGAAGTACATAAAACCCGAGTTCCCCTACGACAACCGCGAAAGGTAGAGCATGTGGACAAGGTAAACTCGGCGTTCACCCCCGATAGATAAGCAAACAAGTGTTTACAGTGCTCGTAACATCTGTAACACGCGGCTTCCCGAAGTTCGCTGATAAGCGGCATAGACTGACAATCTAGAATTTTTCCTCTTGAAAAAGAAGTGATCGGAGTCACCCCTCGAGCAGCTTGTTTGGGCAAGTTGACAACACTGGCTTTGTTTTGATTCAGAAACGGTAATGTGACAGCTCAATGGATGATTCCGAAGTAGCTTTTGCTTGTTTCCAAAATATTGCGAAGCCATTCTCAAACGTCAAATTGACAGCTGTCATTTTTGACAGTAGGCCGTAGGCTATTCGTCTGGAAATTCGCTGATAAGCGTCATAGACTGACATTCGAGAATTTAATTTTGAAAAACAAGTGTTGTTTTGAACCACTCCTCGCACAGTTTGTTTGGGCAAGTTGGCAACACTGCCATTGTTTTGAAACGATAGTTTGACAGCTCAGTGGGTGATACCAAAGTCTTTGTTTCGCTTGTATTTTTTATAGCAAATATTTCTTCAAAATTTTGCGAAAGCCATTCTCAAACAACCCATTGACAGCTGTCATTTTTTATCGTAGAGCGAGTGGCTGTTCCACTGGATTTTTTATAGCGTCCTGAAGTTTGCTTATGAGCGTCATAAACTGACAATCGAGAATTTCCCTTTCAAAATAGAATTGCTTTGAACCATTCCTCACACAGCTAGTTCAAGCGAGTCGGCAACATTGCATTTGTTTTGATTTAGAAACGAAAGTTTGACAGCTCAATGGGTGATTCCAACGTCTCTCTTTCGTCTGTAATTTTTTTAATGGCAAATATTTTTCTAAATTTTGCGAAAGCCATTCTCAAATGTTGCATTGACAGTTATCATTTTTGTCCACTGGATTATTTATAGCGTCCTGAAAGTTCGCTGATGAGCGTCATAACCTGTGCTTGGAGTGATTCACCTCACACAGCTAGTTCAAGCGAGTTGGCAACACTGCATTTGTTTTGGTTTAGAAACGAAAGTTTGACAGCTCTATGGGTGATTCCAAAGTCGCTCTTTCGCTTGTCTTCGCCTTTTCTAGCAAATATGTTTCTAAATATTTCGATAGCAATTCTGAAATGTCGCATTAACAGCTGTCATTTTTGACAGTAGATCGAGAGGCTATTCCTCTGGAAACTCGCTGATAAGCGTCATAGCCTGACACTTGAGAATTTTCTTTTGAAAAAGAAATGTTGTTTTGAACCATTCCGCACAAAGCTTTGTTGAGCAAATCGACAACACTTCATTTGTTTTGATTAAGAAAAGATAGTTTGACAGCTGTGATAGTGATTCCAAATTCTCTATAAGGCGTTTTAGGTCCAGCGAAAATAATATAATTTAACTCAAAAATTACGAATTCCTCGTCACAGTGTCCTCATGCAAACAAAAATCGAGCTCGAGCTGTCACTTTTCCTGCGAAACATGTTAGTTGTCATCGGGCGGCAGGCCTTTAACGTGAAGACTTCCATCATTGTCATGATTTTTCGTTCAAAGATATAAATTTTGCGTCGCTTTCAATTTTTTGACAAAATTCCTTCTACAAGTTGTTCAGAATAGTGCCCTACACATGTTGATTCCTTTTGGTAACGATTATCCCATTCCTTGTGAAGTTATGGAAATCGTCATTAATCAATGATTGCCAACTAGGACGTCAATGACTGTGCCACAAAATTATATAAATTTTGAAGCACAATTGGTTTAGATCAAACATTCTTTCAGTGGCTTCAAGAAGGCAACAACCGGCACACGCTGATTCCTTTTGGTGCTGAAATTCGTTAAATTGAATTTAATACAGAATATTTTATAGTGATGATCAATTTTCTTCGAAAATGATCAACGGCTTCACCTTAAAACCAGCTTTAAGTTTCATGACAAAACAAATTTTGCTGGAAAGAGAAAGCAGATCTGATGCAAACAAACCAACTTCTGTGGCACTCAGAAGGGTGAATGTGATAGTAAATTTTCGGTTGAGAACATTTTTTATAGCAAATAGTTTAGAAAAAAACGCAGTAGCCATTCTCAAATGACAGTTGTCACTTTTGACAGAAAGTCGAGGGGAATTCCATTGAAAATTTATTTTTATAGCAAACAATTTTCTTTAAAAATTCCCAAGGATGGCCAACTCCTCACGGCTTGTTCGCACGAGTAGGCAACATTGCATTTGTTTTGATCCGAAAACGTCAGTTTGACAGCTGCAATTTTTGACAGCAGCTTGATGCCACTTTTCTTAAAATGCCTTTTAAAGCAAAAATTTGATATAAAACTTATTCTACTTTGACCAACTCACCATCGCTCTTCCGGTCCCGGTTGCTGCGGTTCCGGTTGGAACCACTGCCGCCACCTCCGCCACCGCTCACCGACGTCTGGAAGTTCATCTGCGTGTGGTCCAGGCTGGTTACCGCCGACATTGCACTATGACTATTATCACGAAAGTCGCCCGTCTCGGCCCACACTGGAAAGAGAAAAAGAGGGGAAAAATATAGAGGTTATGTTAGTTGCACTCGAGAGGATAATTTAATTCGGACGAGATAAGGACGGTGCACTTCGTGCACACAGGTGGAAAGAACTACTTCCAGAAGTCGTTCTGGATTAGGGAACTCTTGTTGGCGGGAATTGAAATTTATTAAAGTTTCCAAAGTTGCCGGAGTTGCGATGGCTGTCAGTTTGCCATAATGACGAATTCTGTAGAAGCAATGTTTACAACGCTCTCAAAATGTTTGTTTATCAAATTCCACGATGTGAAATGATTCAAAGGGGGTGCTCAAAAGTGAAAATTTGTCAAAAATGCCACCAAAACCGCACATATGGTAGCAACTGTCAAATGCGCCATAATGGAGGTCGCGGCAATTTTTCCTCCCATAACAAGCGGCGACCCTTGTTTCAGAAAAAGGAAGCCCGTTAAAATTATGTAAATTTACGGGTACTACAAATTATTGCTGCGAGGGGCCGCACTTCGTCCCTTTTCCGCCCATCCAGAAATGCCGTAAAAACACGCATGAATTTTTATGTCACTATTTCTCATCGTCCCCGCTGTTTCAGAGGCCGCGGCAAGAAACGCAAAAGCGTCATTTTAAAGACTGTCATTTAACACTTGTCAGGAATGCTCGTTCACAGTTGTAGGGAAATTTTTCCTTGCACTTTCGACAAAATGATGTTCTTGTTCTTTTTTGCTGCCATGCGCCCTCAATCACCAAGAGTGCACCACCGGCGTGGTCTTCTTCGGCGTCACAGACAAGTAGAACTACTTCGTTTGACAGCTGTTTGCGAGCACCATTATGGCAGCGAGTTTGACAGCTTGAACGGCGCTTTTGTAAGCGAATACGCCATTATGGCAGCGCATTCGACAGTTCTAATTGTCTGTGTTGCCATAAAAAAAGAGACACAACCCAAACTATGGTGGCGTTGTACGTCTAGCAACTAGTAGACGACACTGGCAAGATTTATTGGTTCTTTGCTCGAAAGTGGCACTTTTTCCCTGGCTCGTGAAGGCGTGTTTTCGTCGTAGTAGGCCTTGAATCTTGAAAGCGACGGCGATGATCCAAGCAGGCCTTTGGAGAACGTGTCAACGGCAATTATCGGCCCCGTTAAACGATTGTTGTTTTATGGATAATTTGCTGCGTGCTCCGTGAGTTTTGACTTATTTACGTGGCGTGAGACGGCGTGACGGGTAATTTGTAGTCGTGAAATATGGTGTTGCCTTTCCGGTGTGGGATTCTTTAATTTTAGCTGTCACGTTAAATTAATTTCGACTTATTTCTCAACCGTTTGACAGAGATAAGCTTTTTATAGCAACGAATCCTAGAAATCTTCAGATTTTTTAAATGTTGCTATAATGTTAAAAGTTGAAATTTCAATCAACTGTCAAACTCTTCAACCAGTTCAACAACTTCAAGTGCCATAATTCAAAACTATTGCCAACCAAAACCCCGGCAAACATTCCCACGGCAGCACGACAAATTCAATTTGCGCTGAGCTTATCCCCGGTAACCAAACCGGAAGCTAATCCGGGTTGGTCAGAGCAGCTTTGCCGCCGGAGGCGGCGGAATTAGGCCTTAATCTCTAGCTCAACAGCCCGCACTCACAGCCACACAATGAATCGCGAATATCTTTTGAGCAAATAAGTGTGACGCTGCTGGACCGTGCCATAAAAATCACGGCGCTGGCAACACGGATTTCACGCGGCGCAAACGTCAACGGGGTTTATGGCGAAGCCGTTGGCAAATATTTAGTCGTGCTCGATTGTTCTTTTTTTGTTTGTAAACATTGCACGCACACATTCGCAGATGTAGACGAAAGGATAGGACTTTTTTTTATCTGGCGTTTTATTTCGCGATGATGCACGTTTTTATTGCCTACTAAAATGTGTGTTCGGGAGCCCGTGGTGACTTTAGATTAAGCTTAAGAGGGATTTATGGCACGTGAGCTTTCCAGAGTGGGATTTTATTTTCGGAAATGTGAGTAGGCCATGCTTTTTGGTTATAGGGGGAAAAAATGATTTGAAAAGTTAAAGTAGGTAATAAATTTGTGAAAATTCGATGAAAAATGAGAAGTGCAAAGTGAAGACTGAAGACTGAAGACTGAAGACTGAAGACTGAAAGACTGTTGAGTGATGAGGAATCAGCAATGAGTTAAGAGCATGTTGTTGTGATACTCTCGTTATTTTGATACAACTCTGAATTATTTTCAGCTCATCCAATATTTGTTTGGCTCAACCCAGCAAGATAATATCGATTACCTCTCCCTCCTCAACCTAAAATCTCGGCCCTCCAGAAAATAACCCACAGAACAAACTACACAGAGTATGTAGCTCATGATGATTACAGCGGCAAGGATAGCCCTTGTCGTCCTGTAACTTTTCCCGGGTATACACAAGGGTTCATCGCAACAAACAAAAAAAACGAAATCCTTCGCCAAAAACAGGGGAAAGACACCCTCTGAAGCGCGCACACAATAAGCCATATGGGACCAATTTTCTGGTCAAATGAATTCTTCTCCAGCGTGGTCTTGGCAAGGTTTCACCCAAAGACGACCCTCTGAAGAGTGAGCGGGAATCTCTGCCAACATAGATACAGGATAGAATATACACTTTTAATATGGTAATGATAATCACTATCGTGTGTCCTCGACACACGAAAGCCGTACTGCTGGTCCTTGTTTTTCAAGGCATAAATGTAGTCTCGTTGGGTTAGGGTAAACCCGGGTAACTGCTCCTATGGGTCCATTTAAGGAGCGTTGTTGCGGCTAAAGTGACATAATTGATCGTTAAAATTCATTCTGGGCGTTGAACCGCACAAAGGCTGCTCAGGGAATTGTGGTGTGGATTTAAAGTAGGTTTCCTAACGCGAAAATGCTTTAAAAACATCAAACAAAGCATAAATTTTGCTTTGCAACTTAATTTGAACGTTTCTGCAACAAATGTAACTTACTTGCAACATCTTTGTAACAACTGAGTTGTAACAAGTTGCAGAATCGCTTCATACTGCTTCATAACAAACAATAAATGAATTCAATAAATCGTTACAAACTGCTTCGACATTGCTGCCATTCAAAAATTTTGCCTTGCAACTTAATTTGAACTTTTTTGCAACAAATGTAACTTACTTACAACATCATTGTTACACCTAAGTTGCAACAAGTTGTATAAGCGTTTAAATGCCTCAAAAACAGTGCTGCTAACTTTTTGGCAGGTGTTGCTTGCGACTCATCACAAGTAATGAGACATTAATTTTGACAGCTTAAAAGATCATCCATAAACTACTTGATTGAAGAGTTGGTGATGATTCATTTAAGTTTTCCAACATAGAAAAATAACAGACGAATATAAAGTTTGGCTTTGCAACTTCATTCGGACACTTTTTACAACAAATGTAACTGAAACATTTTTGACAACTTGAAGGGACATCCGTAAACTACGAGATGAAAACAAATTTTAAATAAGCCCAACTGATAGGACAAATTAATTCCAATCAATCCAGTTTATGCCCAGCAGCCTGGCAAAAACCAGCCAGATGTCCAGCTAATTAATTCCTAACCTCAACTTTCCCGACATGACCACAAAATGTGCATTTCATCGCCTCTTATTGGAATATATTTCATATCACAGACACACAAAATGCAGATAAATGATCGCTTTATGCGAACGTATAAACAACAAACATTACCCCTTTCACCCATTCCACCCTAGGGATGCTCTCTAGGGTTGATCCCGGCACAGATGCAGCCAAAACATGCCGCTGTGGTTTTTATTTATTGTCCAGCGCACTCCCGGTCAAACACCAAACAGCCAATTCTCGAGCCTCAATTTTAATGGACAGTATGCTCCGGCAACCCCTTTCCGGCCCGTTTGAGGTTATGTCGCGCGCCGAGTTTTGACACTTGACAGCGCGAGCGACGTAATTTATGGCTGCCCGCGAAGCCATAAAACTATCGATAAATTATTTTGATGGTTTAACACCCTTTTTCTTGTGGTTTTTTTGTGCACGCTTGGGTTTGAGGTTATGTTGCGATGATTTTCGGAACACTCGTGACAACATCATTACAGGGAAAACCACATGACATGATGGTCCACGAATTTCAAAGGGAAAGAGGGAGGAAATGTTGTACAACAGCTTGAAAAGAGCATTTTTTGTGCAGATAGTGTTCGTTGAAAGAAGAGAAGTTGCGAATACTTTTTTCTAGCGAAGGGACAAAAGAAAACAAATTCACACTTCATTGAAATTTAATTCGCGTAATGATTATTGCAAATTGTTATTGCAGGAAAATCTGTTGTGGGTTTGCCTTTTTTCTGTTGTGGTTTTCGATAGAGGAGGTTTAGCAAGGTGTTTTCCCTTCGTTGTGTTTTGTGCCATAAAAATATGCTGTGTTGACAAGGGTACAAAAAGCAACACATATTTACAGATGTTTTCATTTTTTGACAACATTGTACCACTAATTCTAGCAATTGGGCCAACGTCAAAGTGTAAACAAAGAGACTATCTTGCTCCTTCGTAATGTTGGACATTTGCCCTGTTACATTGTTTTGCTTGAATTCATCTAGTAATCCGATCAAAATATTTACCATTTTTGACAGTAGTGGCGGTGTGGTTTTGCCGTGGGCAAATGGATTGCTACACCGGCACAACTGTCAAAAAAGGTGAATATTATGATCGGATTACTAGACGAATCAAGTTTGATAAAACTAAATTTGCAACAATTGCAACTTTTTTGCAACATCTTTGTTGCAATTAAGTTGCAACAAGTTGCAAAATCGATCTGACAGCTTAAAACATAACAGTGTTGCCAACTTTTCAGCAAGTTCAGTTCGTGGCACAAAACCCCACAAAGAATTCGACTTCAAACCAAAACAAAAGCCACGCTACGACCGCCATTACTTAAAGTCTGCGGCCAGGGCCGGAATGTCAGCGGAATGCGTTACGGTTTTCGTCGTTTCGCCGGTAGCGAGTTATAAATACTCGACAATTATTTAAAGCTAGCGAAAGAGGGGGGCACAAATCATCGGTTTTCTTTCAATTTCGTGAGAAAATGTCGGTTTTCAACGTTGAGGAGGTGACCAACAGTAATTAAACGATGGTTGGACTCGTAAAGATTTGCTTTATGGCTTTCGAGGGGATTGCTCAAGTTTATTTGGCATCGGATTAGTGTAAGTGGTCCTTAACATTCCGGAATCGTGGATCGTAATTTGATTGTTGCTTTGTTAGAAAAAGTAATTTAACGCTCGAAACAACGCTCGGTGTATTAGGAGGGATGTTGAACAACACATCCAGTCGAGCACGTCATAACTATTTCGCTGTCAATCTCCAGCGTCGATTCCCCCGAAAACTCCGCACTACAAATTGCGTAGCTTTACCCTTCTCGAGCTCCAGAGGAGCTCCGTTCCCGGCACAGCTTGAAGGCTTTTTTTATACGCGCCCAAAGTAGTTATTTCGCTGTTGGCACCCAGAGAGATTCCGACGACGAAGGACGAAGGTTGCTGTTCAGGACACGTCACGGTACGACACCGCCGCGTTACGGTTATGGCGTTGTATAACACGACGAGAGTTCGACGTTCGAGGACGTCGATGGCAACAAGTGTACAAATTTCCCGCGATTGTTCACGGTTGGGAAGGTTGGGAAACGGAAAAAAATGAATTCGAGTGAAGTTTGAAGCAAGGTTTGACAGTTGTTGCTGCATTGATTTGACAGAAACAAAATTTTCAAAGCGTAACGCCTCAAACGTAACGCTGATCTGTCACTTGAAACTGTTGAACGTAAATATTTATCATGATTTGACAGTTTAGATTCACGACATCATGAACATCAATTCACGACTCCTGAACTAAACTTTCCGTGCTCTTTCACCAACCTCCGTCAGTTTCCGGTGGAAAAGTACGCAAAAAAGCGGGTCTTAACACACCGTTTCGCCGTGAATAACTTGACGTCGGCGTTAACCTTGTGCTGAAACGATGGCGTACGTTTACCAAGTGTGCAAAAATTTATGATATTTGCCCACTATTGCAAGTGCAATTCGCTGAAACAGGCTAAATTGCACATTCACCCTCGTGGTTGTTGTTGTCGTTGCGTCGAGATTAGATAAACCCCCCTCTCGTCCACACTCTTTTAGTTGGACGCGACCTAGAAACTAGATAAGCGCGTCGCAAAATAGTTTTGCACACAACTGTATTACCGGACTCTCTTCTGGGGCAGTTGTCTAGTCGAAAAGTGAACCACATGATGCTGTCCTTCTGATTGATTGGAGTTCCCCTTGTTCAACGCTCTCTGGAACGCATCAATTTGAATTAAGTTTCGATTTGGGCTCCCGTCAGATTGGTGCGCGCTAATCTTTCTCATCTGTTTTGGGTTTGGACGAACCCCTTCTTAAAGTTGGTCAGCGAAAAAATCGAGGAACATGTGCGTAATGTCGATTGAATTGGTTTCTTGGTGTCAATGCTCGTGAACATTGTTCATGCAGGCGTTACGCTTTGCATTTCGTCGATTTGATCGAATCAAAACAATATTTTTGCATTTTTTAAAGTTGTTTGTAGGGGCTTCAACAGTCATAACGAATTTCTAAGCAATTTAAAAAAAATAACACCAATAAAAACATTCCATCGAGCAGTCATCAACCGGGCTGCCAGCCTGCAGAAGCGAAGAATTTCCCGGCCTCATTTGTCACGCGTCTGCCCTTAATCCCACCTCGTGGAGATCTGTCTCGCGGTCATGGCAGTAGAAACTGTTATACTAGTGTCACGACCTGCAGAAGAGTGCAGCTGCCTTAAGTTGTATTTTTATGGTTTTAGGCCATTTTTAGTTTAAAAAAAACGAAGAATCTTTTTTTATGGTAAAATTTCGAGAAATGCCAAAAAAATCTTCAACTATGCTGTGCAACAAATGCAACCTTTTTGCAACATCTTTGTTGCAAATATGTTGCAACATGTTGCAAAAGTGTTTTTTTACAATTATTTGTACAGTTTAGCCATATTAGAACAAATTTAAGTAGAAGTATTTCGCTGGTAAAGCAAGTAAAAAATAAAAAATTACATGAAAGTGATTTTAATTGTAAAACGTAAAAAATGTCTGTCATTCATAAATATTGTTTTGCAACATAATTAAAAAAAAGGCAGCAAAAGTATCCGATTTGTGAAATGTTAAAAAAAATCAACCATGCTTTGCAACACGATTTAACAGCTTTTGAAAAAAAAGGTAAGCGATTTGCAACATCTTTGTTGCAAATATGTTGCAACATGTTGCACAAGTGTTATTTAAGCATATAATTGGACAGTAATGTCATTTTCGAAAAAAAATAACAGGAATATTCAACTAGTGAATAAAAGCAAGCAATTAGAATGATTATCAAATAATTAAAAACATCGTTGTTGCCAATCAGTTCCAGCATGTTGCAAAGCTAAATTTGGTATTTTTTAATCGAACAGTGTTGCCATTTCTGAACCTTTTTATGTTAGACAAGCCTTACCCGAAAAACTTCGTCTTTTCCTTTTTTCGTTTGTTGACGTTTTTAATTTTTTTTCCTTATTCAGCCTCCTGTGATCTAAATTTGAGTTTACGTAACGTTTCCCATACAATCCGCAGATTTTCCGGAATCGGTTCCAGAGTGGCCAAAGTTGTAACTTTTTGGCGTAAGAACCTTCCTTGGGCTTATACGAACCCAACGCAACAAAAAGCACCTCGATCCGACGCTCCGTGTTGAACTGATTCGCGTTCGAACAAAACCGTCGAAATTTTTTATATATATAGAAGATGTATATTTTACAAGTAAAATACAAAGAACCAACAATTTTATCACAGATCTTCCCCCAAACTTCCCTCCAAACACTTGCTGCAATAATCCCACCATAATGAACCTCGCTGGTGTCAATCGGGATGGCCACAGATGCCGCGCCAAGTGCGGAATTCCGAGGAGGGGAGTCCCTGCAATCGCAAAGATTCCGTCGACGATGATGATGTAATCGCATTGTGTTATCACAATTAAACAAATTAAACCGACATAATAGCGCTCAATTAGATTACGATTTTGTTACATCGAAGAAACCAACAACGGGGGTGAAGTCACCCCCTAGGCTGCAAGTGGCAAAAGTGACACACCCCTCGAAAGAAAAAACGCCAAACCGGAGGGAAATGAGGGATTAAAAAATATCACGTAAAATGTATCCGTTTTTCGTGAGCAGAGATGACGGGGAGGAAAAACAAATTGCTCAATTTTTCGTTTCCCTTTTTTTCGGGAAATTTGTTTATTTATGATTATCTTCTTCGGGGAAAGCCCGGGAACGCCGGAGTTTGGACGCTGCAGAGGGTGATCAATTAGCCGTGAAGAATGCCACTTTCTCATTGAAAAGTGTCAAATGTGGTCACCTAGTGGAGTTGTGGAACGTTTCTTGGCAATCGCAGAACCTCCTTGTTTTGACATTTGATTGGTTTTTGATTTCTGTAAGATTTTTAAATAGTTTTTTCTTACTCTTGCTAGTGCCTTAGTTAAAGAAATAATTGTTCCTAAATGGATTATGATGCAACACAAAGCTGTAAAGAATCCAAAACTCTGTTATGCACTTCAAAATAACTCATTGTATCTTGATTATTCACCAATAAAACCGAATTGAATTGAATTGAATTGATTGGTTTTTGACTGAAATTTTACGAAGATTTGACGGAAACTTAGTTTGGGATACCGTGGAGATTTTCCCCTTATCCACTTAAAAAAGTGGAGCATCAACACTTTCCGTCTTCCAAAGCAATCATCACGTAAACATTGCGAAACTCAGTCTACAATCCACTAAAATCACCGTCTCCAAGCGAATCGAACCGCAACTTGGAGGAGACTTGATGGATATTTGACAAAGACTTGACAGAGATTTGATTGTTATTTATTAATATTTGACGAAGAGTTGATGGACGATTGATAGAGACTTTATGGATATTTAACGAAACATGATGGATACTTAGGGTAGCGAATGTCCATGAAGGTTAAAGCTGTCAGAAATAAATGCATTAACAACAACAACAACATGATGGATACTTGATGGATATTTTACGGAGGTTTGATAGATACTGAACGAAAACTTGACGGATATTTGATGGATAATTGAGTAGACTTTATGGATATTTTATGAAGACACGATGGATACTTATTGGATATTTGACGGATACTTGATGATCATTTGACGAAGACTTGACGGAGATTTGATGGACATTTGACGGAGACTTTATGGATTTTAAACGAAGACATGATAGATAATTGATGAATATTTGACGGATACTTGATAGATATTTCACGGAGATTTGATGAATATTTGAAGAAGTCTTGATGGAAATTTGGTGAATATTAGACGATAAGACGATTACTTGGTAGATATTTCACAGAGACTTGATGGATATTTAACGAAGACTTGTCGGAGATTGATCGACATTTGACGGATAGGGTAGGGTAGTCATCAATGAGACACTTTTGGTTTTCAACTTTCAACGATTTTTCAAATTTTTTCATCAGCATGTTTTAATGAGCTTTTTGTTGCATTTGTTTTCTTTTAATGTGTTCTAACATTGACCAAAATATGAGATCGATCTGACATCTACAGTCAGAGTTATTCAACTGTCTCATTATAGACGCACTTGGCAGGAACAATGAGACAGCTGGGGAACAATGAGACACTCTACAAAAATCAATACTTTTCTAGTAAAACATCATGTTTTTGTATTGTTCCATTGTAGGTGACTTGCCTTGAACATTTTAGAGCAATTTTGCCAACATGAAACTTTAATTAACAAAAGTTATACTAAAAAGTATTGAAATTTTGTAAAATCCATATATTTATACCAAATAACTTTGTATGTTTGAATAAATGAAGTTGAAACTCTATAAATATGCCAAAAATAACTTTCAGTTCATGTTTTGAAAGATTTCCTTACATTTTGAAAAGTTTAATGAAGAAAAATCGAAGTGTCTCATTGTTACCCATGGGTAGAAAAGAGTGGGGAACAATGAGACAGTCCTGGATTCTGGGTATATTCTAAATTTTGGTCAAACCTAATGAAAGGACATTGTAGCCCAACTCAATCCCTGTGGAACGTCGAAAGAAATTTGAAGAAATATTCGTTTTGGTGTAAATGGCAGCCTACGAGCGAAAAAGTAATTTTTGTCCATAATTTACTTCTACACCCCAGAATCAAACATTTATGAATAACTTTTCAAGGGAGCGTCCATAACCAAAGCCACTATTATGGCAGACGTGTATCCAGTAGACACACCTTTCCCCCAAATATGAGCCTGATTGGTTGAAACTACGACTTGTGAGAGCCATTTTATCATTGTTCCCCGTGTCTCATTGATGACTACTCTACCCTACTTAATGGATATTTGACGAAGATTTAACGGGGCCTTGATAGAGACTTGAGGTATATTTGATAGAGCCTTGACGGGTATTTCACGGAGACTTGACGGGTACTTCACGGATAGTTGACGGAGACTTGAATAGAAACTTTTTGAGGGTTAGCAGAGACTTGGTGGAAGTTTTAAAAAGATTTGTTGGACACGTGATTAAGATTTGTAGGATATTTACAAAGAATCAATTGACTCTTTTGAAATTTGGAGGATATTATAAAAGAAAATTGTAAGGTAGAGACTTCAATAAAATTTAGAAGCGTTACTGTCAATTGACGACGACATGATTTTGCTGTCACATTGATTAGTCTATTGATTAGTCCCACTGATTAATCATCTCTACTGTTGTCTTGTCTCGAATATTTATTGTCTCATCTGTCATTTTGTCTCATTTGTCTTTCTGTCTACATTTTTTTGTGTCGTCAATGTCGTGCTGTCTCATCTGTCATTTTGTCTCATCTGTCGTTCTCTCAACATTTTTTTGTGTCGCAAATGTCGTGCTGTCTCAACTGTCTTTTTGTCTCAACCATCTTCATGTCTCAATTGTCTTGTTGTCTCATATATATGTTCTCTCAAATGTCTTTTATGTCTCAACTGTGTTTCTGTCTCAACTATAATTTTGTCTCAATTATCTATCTGTCTTAACCAACTTTTTGTCCCACCTGTCTTTTTGTCTCATCTATCTTTCTGTCTCAATTGTTTTTTTGTCTCGATTATTTTTTGTCTGAACTATCTTTTTGTTCCAGCTATCTTTATATCTTAACTGCCTTTCTGTCTCAAAAAAATATTTTTGTCTCAACTGTCTTCTGTTTCAACCATCTTTTTGTCTCAATCGACTTTCTGCCTCAACTGTCTTTTTGTTTCAACCGACTTTCTGTCTCAACTGTCTTTTCACAAGAATCTTTAATTTCCTGCAATTTTACATCACTTCCCCTGTAAGAACAGTCCCAAAACAACTTCAACATTGACTCGCAGAGCGTCCTTTTACTCCGGGAGGGCTCTCGCAAACGCAAACACAAAAGTGACAAATAATGGCGCGCCAGATTGAGCGTGACCAAGTGACACCTCGGAAAGGGACGGTTCTAGGGATGAGTGGAACCGGGCCACGCTGGAGTGGTTTTCCTTACAAAGCAACCACGGTGGCGGTGGTGGAAAACGCAACAGCTGGTGTATGCAAAATTTATCACATCCTGTGACAGGTTTTATTGAGACAAATTATGATGAGGTGGTGCTGTTTGTGTTGTTTTCGGGGGAAGTGAGGTTATGTTTACATTTATTTAATAATTTCTGGAAAGAAATGTGGAAAATCATAGAAAGAATCGAAAAACATACTTTGCAAGTTGATTTGACAGCTTTTGCAACAAATGTAACTTGTTTGCAACATCTTTGTTGCACACAAGTTGCAACATGTTGCAATTTTGATTTTACAGCCTACTTAGGTACATTTTCTATTTTTTTTTATATTTGAGATGAGCATTGCTACAAAATAAATACTGGTTAATTCTCAGAAAATATAATAATATATTATCAAAAAATCCTCTGGCTCCACACTGTCTACCCAAGAAATTCTCACTCACTTGCCAGTCCTTACGGAATCCATCAAACAGCTCATAAAACAAGAATCACTCGGGTTTCACTTTACCAACCGTCCCGGGCGGGTTCATATTGCACCACTTTCCAGGCAAGACCAAACCCATTTCTTTTCCTTCGCACAGAGAGTTCTTTATTTCGTTGCCTTCTTGTCAACTCTTTTCCTTGGGAAAGAGAGAAAGGACGACACACACTGCTGTCTCGAGCAAAAGGTCCAGATGGCCTCCGATAGACTTGCCGGGACAAACGAGCAGATAATACATAATTTATGGTTCCCTCGAAGGCCCCGAAGATCGTGTACATAAATATTGGGTTTCCCGTTAAATAAATACACTAAATCATCACCTCTTTTCGGGGGTTTTCGCACTCTTCTTCTTCTTCTTGCATGTAACTCGTAACGACGGCTCCCGAAAGAGTCGTAAATATTCACCCAACGAACCGATTTGGCGAGTTTATTCGGGCCAAAAATCAATACCTTGCCTTAACTCTAGCCCCCATATCTCTTCCCCATTGGTCCCATAGTGGCAAGAAAAAAGGGATGCCGCCGCACCGATTCCGGGCACGATTATGAGGATCATCATCATCATCATCATCGGGACGCCATCATCTCTGTCCCCCTTTACCCCAACTCGATGCCATTGTAGTGTGTGAGTTGGGAAAATCGATTTTCCACCCCTCCCCCCCTCATTTTCCGGAGGACGAAATGTTTAAATTGAGATTTATGAAGATAGAGAGTTGGCCCGGCGTCGGACTGATTTTTTCGGGGAGTAAATTTTGCTTAACGCATTTTCCATCGGGACGGTGACGACCCGGGAATGAAGATCTGTGCGAGTCCTCTTTGTTAAGAAGAAAGGACGTGACTTGAAGGCGCGATACACAGCGTGTTGTGTTTTGAGACGTTCTGGGAGAGTGCATTTTTTTGGTTTGTTTGAAATTGAGAAGTTTGGGTTTGTTTTTGGCAAGAAAGTTTCATGGAAGAGTAAATTTTGGGACAAAGAATGAATTTCAAAAAGGAAGTTTGTCTCAAATTTAACTTCTTTCTTAACTGTCTGAATGACTTTAAGACATTCTTTCTCAACTGTCTTTCAGTCTCAACCATTTTTTTTTGTCTCAACTGTCTTTCTGTCTCAACTGTCTTTCTGTCTCAACTGTCTTTCTGTCTCAACTGTCTTTCTGTCTCAACTGTCTTTCTGTCTCAAATGTCTTTCTGTCTCAACTGTCTTTCTGTCTCAAGTGTCTTTCTATCTCAACTATCTTTTGTCTCAACTGTCTTTTTGTCTCAACTATCTTTTTGTCTCAACTGTCTTTTTATCTCAACTATCTTTTTGTTTCAACTGTCTTTCTGTCTCAATTGTCTTTCTGTCTCAACTGTCTTTCTATCACAACTATCTTTTTGTCTCAACTGTCTTTTTGTCTCAAATGTTTTTTTTATTTCAACTGTCTTTCTGTCTCAATTGTCTTTCTGTCTCAACTGTCTTTCTTTCTCAACTGTCTTTCTGTCTCAACTGTCTTTCTGTCTCAACTGTCTTTCTGTCTCAACTGTCTTTCTGTCTCAACTGTCTTTCTGTCTCAACTGTCTTTCTGTCTCAACTGTCTTTCTGTCTCCCGCCCGTGTGGATCAATCGGACCGCGCACTGGACTTACAATCCAGAGGTCGCCGGTTCGAATCCCGCGGCGGGCGCTCTAAAATTCTTTGTGTAAATATGGGTATTCGGCGCCGTCGCTCCGTGCCATACTTTCGTACACTTAGGAGCCCAGGGCGGCGAAGTCTTTGTAGATAAAAAGGAAGACACTAGTGGTTGGTACTAGCAATGGTGGCCGACAGCTATAAAGTCAACTTCGTTTTTTTCGTCTTTCTGTCTCCGCTGTCTTTCTGTCTCAACTGTCTTTCTGTCTCAACTATCTTTTTGTCTCAACTATCTTTTTGTTTCAACTGTCTTTCTGTCTCAACTGTCTTTCTGTCACAACTATCTTTTTGTCTCAACTGTCTTTCTGTCTCAACTGTCTTTTTGTCTCAACTGTCTTTCTGTCTCAACTGTCTTTTTGTCTCAACTGTCTTTTTGTCTCAACTATCTTTTTGTCTCAACTATCTTTTTGTCTCAACTGTCTTTCTGTCTCAACTGTCTTTCTGTCTCAACTGTCTTTTTGTCTCAACTGTCTTTCTATCTCAGTTGTCTCTCTGTATCAACCATCTTTTTGTCTCAACTGTCTTTCTGTCTCAACAATCTTTTTGTCTTAACTTTCTTTTTGTCTCAAATGTCTTTCTGTCTCAACATTCTTCTTGTCAAAACTATCTTTTTGTCTGAACTGTCTCAGCTGTTTTTCTGTCTCAACTGTCTTTCTGTCACAAGCATTGTCTTTTTGTCTCAACTAGCTTTCCGTCCCACCAGTCTTTCTGTCCCAACAATCAAATATTCATCAAAAATGTTCAATACTCACACTTCAACTTCTCCAGCGGCTCGTGCAGCGACGGATGCTGATGGTGGTGGTGATGATGCCCGCCCAAATCGCCCGCTCCATGGTGCAGGTGTCCCAGCCCGCCGCTGTTGATCCCCGACGGGCTCATCAGGCTGGTCAGCGCCGAACTGACACTTACCCCCGTCACCGAGTCGTGCAGCGACCCGTGGTGGTGGTGGTTGTGACTGTTGTGACTGTTGTGATGCCCCAAATGGTGCTCGTTTGTCCCATTCGAGGTTGTCCCACCACCACCACCTCCTCCTCCTCCTCCTCCGCCATTGCCGACCAGGTCCTGCAGGCAGAGCCCGCTGGCGTCGGCCATCGCGTCCAGGCCACCGGTTCCGGCTCCAGTTCCGCCGGCACCGGTGACCGTCCCGCCACCGCCCCGCTCCATCACGGACTGTGGATATAACGAGCCCAGCTGGTTATGGCCACCGCCCGGGAAGATGTCCTTGTACGGCCGGAGATAAATCGTTTTGACTGTTTGTGGGTACCGGGGGTCGCAAAAAATTGGTAGGGGGTCAGGTGGGACGGTACGTCCCAAGGTTGGTTGAACTCGAAGCGAGTTCGGTGGTTTTAAGATGTTTGAGCTACTGTTGTTTGGAAATTTTGGACCTGGAATTGAGAAGAGAAATTTATATTAGAATTTTTTTTTCTCTAATGCAAAAAGAATAAAAATGTTCAACAGCAAAAAACGCTTATTTAATTAGCGCCGAGGCATCCAACGAAAAATCACGTACCCGTTAGTGCTAATACCGACTAATCCCGCGCCCGGAATAGCCGCATGCCCTCCTTCTCCCTTTTCTACTAGGTAAAGGCAAAAAATATTGAACCAGACATGGGCTGTCCCAGCCAACGTGGGGATTAGCTACCACGGGATTTTAAAGTCAACTTTGCAAGCTTCCTCCGACATCGCCCAGCAAAAAAAAACTTTTCCTCCAACAAATCAAAATTGTTTCAAATTGAAGGTAAAACTCCGATAGTATCACTTCAAGTTTACGACCTCGTTCTTCCACACACTCGTGCTGCACACCACTTGAGTAGGAATATTTTACGAACTCTTCCGCAAATATATCTCACCCACATGAGAGCGACGACGTCGTCGTCCTGCGGGCTGCATAACTTGCAGGGGCGCTTCCTTAAGGTTGTCATGCCCTCCCTCTAACGACAGTAACATTGGCCATAACTCTCGGGAGGGTAGGTACAAAGAGCGTCTTCTTCGTTTTTGCCAAGGTTTCGAAACCGGAAGAGCCCCACGAAATCAGGAAGGAGGATGAAGGTCGCGCAGAGGGTGGGGAGACGGGAATAAAAACAGATCATAACCATAAACTATACCTAATAAAGTTTGTAAGCTTTTTGTACGTGTTTCGTGCCTTGTTAAGGAAGAGGAAATTTTGCTGAATTGAGTGTTGGGACAGTTTTGCCGGATTTTTTTGGAAATTTTGAGAATAAAGGCACAGAAATGTCAAAAAGACGCTATTGAGACAGAATGAGACAGATCTGTCTAAAAAGCACAGATAAGTCAAAATTACAGTTACTGAGACTCTAGCTTTAAGTTTTCCTCTAACTATCCCGTCTCTTTAGTAATTGTGTAGGTTTTTTTTTTAGAACTTTTTCCTACCTTTGATTAGCCCTTTAGTAATGAACAATTGTGTCACTAGACAAATTATATCAACACATAGCTGAAAGGACCTCCAAAACTCTATTATGCTTAATAGTTAAACACATTGTGAATTGATTATCTACTGAATAAAAACTGAATTGAATTGAATTGAAAACAGTTACTGAGACAGAAGGTCATCATCGATCAAAAAGAATGACAGATAAACAACTGACAGTGAAATTAGAATGCTCAAAAGACAGTTGAGACAAAATTTCGATGAGACAGCATAGAAAGCTGAGACAGATAAACAATATCAAAGAGACAAATTACACAGAACGACTCATCAGATACAAAGGCTTCAGTGACAGAATGACAGTTAAGACAGAAAGAAAGTTGAGACAGACAGACAGATGAGACAAAAAGCCAGATGGGACAGAGAGACAGACGACACATAAGGCCAGGTTGGACAAAATAATTGCTCGGACATAACAACAGTTGAAAAGGTAAGTGGAACACAATAACAGATGAGACAGAAATACAGATGAGACAGAAGAAATAGATAAGACAGAAAGCTAGGTGGGACAGAAAGACAAACGAGTCACACAGTAAAGTGTGACAGATGGATTGTTCAGACATGAATACAGACGAAACACAAAGAAATATTGCTGAGCCATAAAGACAGACGAAAAGGAAGGTGGGACACAATAACAGATGAGACAGAAAGAAAGATGTGACATTAGCCAGATGGGACAGAAAAACAGACGAACAAACAAAGCAAGGTGGGACAGATGGATTGCTCAGACATGAAAACAGATGGCAAAGTAGATGGGACACAATAACAGATAAGACAAAGAAAACAGATGAAACATAAAAGGAGCTAGGACAGGAAGATAGATAAAATACAAAGCAAGGTGGAGCAGAGGGATTGCTCAAGCACGCGCTTAGACATGTAGGCAGATGGCAAGGTAGATGGGACACAATATCAGATGAGACAAAAATAAAGACGAGACAAAAAAACAGATTAGACAGAAAGCAAGGTGGGACAAAAAGACAGAAGAAACACAAGGAAAAGTAGGTTGGACACATTAACAGATGAAACAGAAAGTCAGATGAGACAGAAAAGTAGGTGGGACAGAAAAATAGATTAAACAGAAAAATAGGTGGAACAGAAAGACAGATGAGACAGAAAACTAGGTGGGACAGAAAACCAGATGAGATAGAAAAATAGATGGGACAGAAAGACAGATGAGACAGACAAATCGATTAACAGATGGGACAGAACGTTGGGTTAAAAAGACAAAAGAGACAGAACGACAACTGAGACAGTAAAGTAGATAAGACAAAAAGATAGATAAGGCACAAAAATCGATTAACAGATGAGACAGAAAGGTAGGTGAGACAGAAAGACAGATGAGACATAAAAATAGGTGAGGCAGACAAATCCGTTAACAGATAGTATAGAAAGACAGATGGGTCAAAACGACAGTTGAGACAAAAATACGGATGAGACAGAACGACAAGTAAGACAAGGGTAGATGGGACAGAACAAAAGATAAGACAGAAAATCGATTAACAGATGGAATAGATGGGACAGAACGTTTAAACAGAAAGACAGAAGAGACACAGCCACAAATGAGACAGTAAGGTAGATAAGACAGAAAGACAGATAAGACAGAAAAATCGATTAGCAAATGAAACAGAAAGACAGATGAGACAGAAAGGAAGGTGGAACAGAAAACCAGATGAGACAGAAAAATAGGTGGGACAGTTGATATAAAAAAGGTCTGGTGGGACAGAAAGACAGATGAGTCAAAAAGGTAACTGGTATAGAAAACATGATGAGACAGAAAAATAGGTGGGACAGTTGAAATAGAAAAGGTCTGGTGGGACAGAAAGACAGATGAGACAGAAAGGTAACTGGGACAGAAAGCATGATGGGACAGAAAATAGGTGGGACAGCTGAAATAGAAAAGGTCAGGTGGGATAGAAAGACAGATGAGACAGAAAGGAAACTGGGACAGAAAGCATGATGAGACAGAAAATAGGTGGGACAGCTGAAATAGAAAAGGTCAGGTGGGACAGAAATACAGATGAGACAGAAAGGTAACTGGGACAGAAGACATGATGAGACAGAAAAATAGGTGGGACAGCTGAAAAAGAAAAAGTCAGGTGGGACAGAAAGACAGATGAGACAGCAAGCCAAATGGGATAGATGAGACAAAAAAACTATATGAAACAGGAAGGAAGTGGAAATAGCGAAAATCGTGAGCCAACAAAACTGTTGAGACAAACAAAGTAGATGAGACATAAAGTCAGTTTCGACAAACAAAATTTAATCAAATTAAATTCAAATTTCAAATTCTAATAAAAGCCAAAACGTGTTTCCAACCTTAAAAAAAATCTCTAAACACAAAAAAACACATTTCAATCGTCGCCAGATTAGAATAAAACAACACCCAGAAAAAACAACCCTCCAGAAAATCGATTCCTTAGGCCACGCGACGCGGAAAATCCATTTTCATTTTCTTCAAACTCCCCCCTCTCTTCAAAAAAGAGGGAGTAAAATGGAGGGGTGCGGGGAGAAAAAGCACTCCCTCTGTGTGTTCATCTGTTTGCAATGATTTTTCTTCTCCATTACCGCGACGACCAAAAAGAAGCTGAAGAAGAAGATGGGGTGACGTCGCCATTGATTGTCAAGAATGGGTTCAAGAAAAGTGGCAAGGGGGTGGAAACTTGGGTGGAATGAGGGGGTTTCTCCCTCGTTTTGTAGCGACACAAGTTTTCTCTTTCGCAGAGAGAGTGCGCACTGGTGTTACTCAGAGAGAGAGGGGAGAGGTTGAAAGGTAGTTTGAGGATGGGGGAAATGTCTTGTTTAAGATTATTTGAGTGACTTGTTTTTGGAGTAGAGAAAATGGAGGAAATTGAAATGGAAATTGCTTGTGAACTTAGATTTTCGTTTGTATTGTTTTAGTGAGTGCGAGAAATATAAGTTTTGGTTTTTATGGTGAGATGTTTTTGCAGTCAATATTTTTTCTAGAAGATATTTGATAATCCTTTAAAACCGATAAAAAGGCAAAACTTGCAACCCTGTCTCAAGCTAAAAGTACTTAGAAGAAAGGAAAACAGGATTCTTAAATTTGAAAGAAAATGTCTTCGCAAAGCTGTACTTCTTAGTATCTCTGAGTACACGAATATTTTTTTCTATATGACTTTATAGAATTGAAAATCTGGCCACCCTGTAAAGATACATCACTTCTTAAGAAGATTTTTCAAACGTGCCTTGTTTAAAAACCTTACGCTTCATACAAATGTCTTCATGGACTGTATTTTTGAACTGCGTTTCCCAAAAAAAACAAATAAATGAATATGTTACTTAAAAATTATGATGATCTGGGAACCCTGTAAAAAGATATCACATCGTTGAACGGGTTTTTAAACTTTCATTCAAATGTCGTAAATTTTGATGCAATTTTCTTCCCCAACTTTATCTGTAGGTAATAAAAATGACTTTTTAAAAAATATTGAAATTTATGGCAACCCTGTACTAAACGGGAATTTTCTCGAACTATTCTTAGCCAGAATTATTGATACAAATGGCTTCTAGACGTGCCTTTCTAAGCATTGCTTGATATTTAATTTAATATGACATTGCTGTTAAAAGATGATATGAATGAATAATGTATTTTGGATACCTTCTAAAGTTTAAGAATCTGGCAACACCGCAAAGAGTCATCACAACACAAGTGAAATTTATTGACATTTCTAGTCAAGATTTTGTGAGGTTTTATTGAATAAGTAACTAATAATTCAATGTGTGTTGGGCTTTAAAATTGATTTTCAGTTGATTTATACAGCTTAGAGATCTGGCAACCCTGTAAAAATCTAACACAACTTAATTAAATTTGTTCAATCTTTTCAAAGTCCAAATGCAAATTTTTTGGGCTTAGTTGAATTGGTGATTGGACGAATTTTAACAGGTAATTTGATAGAAAACAGGTAATTTCTAGAATTTTTTTTTAAAGTTTGAAGAAATGGCAACCCTGCACAGAGCCATCAATACTTGAGTGGAATTATCTATGTTTTCTAGACTAAAATTTGTAAATATTGATAAAAATGTCTCTTTTTTAACATTCCGTTATTGGTAAAATATTTAATGACTTTTTAGAACGATTTATACAGTTAAGAAATCTGGCAACCCTGGAAAGAGATTTCACCGCTTAATTGGATTTTTTAAACCATTTCTAGTCTAAAAATCGATTATTCTGGTGAAAATGTATTTTTAGACAAAACTAAAGTTGCAATTTATTGACTTTTTAGCCAACAAATAGAGAAGACCTGGAAACACTGTAAAACACTTTAAAAACCTAGAATAAATTTTCAAAAGGTCCTATCTGCATAGGAAATCCATGACTCATAGGTTGTTTTGAAAATTTACTCTGCAGTTCAGTATTTTTGAAGCTTCCAAATACCGTGAATTTGAATGTCACTTTAAAAAAAATGTTCGATTGGTTTTGAATGAATCTTTTCAAAGAGTTAAAAATAAAATTGAACAGGCAACTTTATAGTTATTAACACTTTAGGAAAATTTTGTAAATCTGGCAGCACTGCCAAAATATTTAAAAAAAATGTGTGGAATTATTAATCATTTTCTTTAACTTCGAAATAAATTTGATAAAATCGGTAATTTCTTACATTTTTTTAAACTTTTCTTTGTAATTTAGTATTTTTGTGAGTCAAATTCCACCTTCCACTAATCTAAAACGGGCATTTTTCACTGCCACGCGAGCCTCCGCGAGTGTCACATCCCGCGCGACCGTCGTTTTGTCCATAATTCACGCGCCGTCCGGAGGTTCACCGGCCGGAAGAACCGATCGCTTTTTTCCTCAAGCAGTTCAACCGCAATAATTTTCCGAACCCCAAAAACGGAACGCGCATCAGGGATTAACATTTTCCGCCTTTTCCTCACCGTTTTTCAGCTTCGGGACAAAACATACGTAATATCTCTGGCTGGTTTTCCTTCTTTGCTCTGACCTATTCCGGGGAGGGAAAAATTGGGAAGAAGAACCTCTGGCATTTCCATTTTAATTTATTTAAATCTTTTGACTTGGGACGGCGACGGCGTGCGTGGTGGACGGTTGCTGGCTCTCGCTGATACTTTCAGTTTTATTTTTAATTATAGTTAATCCTAGTGATTTGATGGTGTTTTTTTTCTTGTTTTTGCTTGCCTAGTGCTGAAGACTGCGGCGGCTTGTGGCTTTTGGGGAAACCAACAAGCACGCGTTCGAGTAATTCCGAATTTTATTTAAGACTTTCCTGATTTGTTTTCTTGCAACCAGTTTGATTCGTGCAGACGGGAATTGACCTTTTCATTTTTTTTTATTTCCCTTCAAACCAAATTGAACTTTAATTTTTAAAATACTTTTTTCTGGATTTTTAAAATCATCATATTTTTTTGATTTGAATTTTTATTTTTCTAGATTATGTCATAACAATATACATTTTTGTTATTCGCAGTCTGCATCAATGATAACAGGGTTGCCAGATATTCAAAGTTTATCACTCATTAAATATAAATAAGATGTCAATTACCTAACCTATATGAACTATATTTCGATTAAAGGAGTCATTTTAATAAAAATTCACGACATTTTGATATTACTTTACCCAAAGTATCGTAAGCTTTTAACAGTGTTGCCAGATTTTCAACGTTATTTATCTCCTCAAAAACTTTTATTTTTTTCAATTTTTCGAGTCGATATGCTTCCATAAAGTCTTATTTATTGTATTCAGAACTCAATTTATAATCTTACCGTCAAAAGGGGGAAAATTGAAACATTTGTTGATATACAATTAATTGATACCTATTATTTGTTCCAAACGAACATTAAACACATAAAACAAACAATTTTATTTTCGAAGCAATCAAGAAACTGACTCAAGCTAAACTTTTCAAACATGGGTTCAACATTTTTTTATATTATTATATTTATGTCATGACGAATACACAACTTTTTTGAATAGGACATTGTTATTGATTTTTTAATTTTCTGATTTTTTACAATATCTAAAACCTTTTCTCATTCAAAATGCAATCAAATTTATTTCTTGAACATTTCTCGATTAAATTTTCAAAAGGTCCTATCTGCATAGGAAACCCATGAGGGATAGGTTGTTTTGAAAATTTAATCTAGATTTAAGGGTTAACTTCAACGACTTTTCCCCTTAAAAAAATTGAACGCCACGTCCATCGTGCAATTTTACGACCCTGACCGAGTTTTTTTTTTCGTTCCTCCCTATTTTCAACCCATCAAATTGTCGTTTGCACAGTGTTGATGACTTGCTAGCCTGAGATGATGCGCTTTCTTTTTTTTAACTTTGTTGACAGTCGATTTAACAAGTAAAAAGTAATAACAATGTTTTTTCTTTGCCAAAAAACCGACCTGTCAACCAGTGGTGGGGCAGTCAATAAACAATTTTGAAACGTGTCAAACGTGATTGTTTTGTCGAAACTTGTGAAAATTAAGTCATAAAATTGAGCATTTTATGTTACCTCAATTTTTTTGGTTTAATTAAAAAATGTGACCTAAAATTTTCGCGTCATTGAATTTGGCAACACTGCTCGCGCCAAACATGGATGCCAAAAAAACAAAGCAAGATGGCAGCACTAAAAGGGTATTAAAATTATGTTTTCGCACACAAATATTTCTTTCTTTTTCGAGTGTGTGAGAGGGAGTGAGATAGAACTTGTTTGAAGAGGTTTTTTCCCTTCTCATTTTTTTTTGTTGTGTTTTTTTTTCTTTAGCTAGTAACAGCATCAGCCGGACCCTAAGATGACAGATTTCGTGAGTTGCGCGTATTCACCAACAGAAGGCCTGTGGGCCTCGTCGGAGTCCGACCATTAAATACGCCACTCAAAATTTGCATGGGAAACGTTTTTTTCGTGACGGCATTCGCGGCACGCTCACTTCAACTGTTCTAGAATAATATTTGATCGTGGCGTATCTCTAAACAAGTCTTTTAAGAAAATGATTCCAGACTACTTATTTTGTCGTTTTAAACTGATACAAGGAAAAAACTATATTTATTTAAACAATTCGCCATTTTCAAAAGTTTGGCTAGATAATATCGAAGGCCGCCATCTTAGGCCCACTGGGCCCACAAAAAGAGGTACGCTCAGTTTGTATGGGAGCTGTCAACATGCTCCCGGGCTGAACAGCATATCAACAAAACATAAAAGAGGGGCCAGTTTTTTGCTGGTGTGGGTGGCTGGCATTCATTTTGATATAATATTAAGGCATCAGCACACGCAAAAAAAAAACTCCGGTGGCAGACCCTATTGCGAAAAAGATGGGGGACATGTATTTATTGTCTGGCAGCGACGAGGGAGTTTTTTCTGCTTTTTTCGAGGGACGTCTGTTTTGATAAAATGTGCCAAAAAGTTGGATCGATTCAGCTAGTAGTGTTTTTAAGATCTTTTTGAGGAATTTGCGATTTTTTGGTCAAGGTTGAAAGTAATAGAGTTTTCTTACAAGTTGATTTTAAAACAATTTTAAAGTGTAGAACAAATCAATAAAAACTCAAAAGAATACAAAAGTATTTCTACCTAAGAACAATATCAACAAAAGAAGTATTCTTTATCACATGTGCTTAATTTTTACGTTTTCTTTTTTTTTTTGGTTTTTTTATATGGCTACCCTAGAGTGGAGATAAATAATGATTGTCTGATGAAGAACGCAAACAATAAGCTATTTTTTTTCTCAGTTTTGAATTGGGGAAAACGAGCTCTTCATCGATAAAGGCTTGAAAATTTATAGGTTATGAAAAATGTTTCAAATGGGAAGCAGTTGTGGTGTTTTCAAAGACTGTCAAATTATTTCGCCATTCGTCTCTTGGCAGGGTTGCCAGAAAAGCTTAATATTTGTTTTGATCTGAATTGTGACTCAAACAGGCTGAATGTAGAAATGAAAAATATGTCAAATGTCAACTGAAAAAAGAATAAGAAATTTTTCACTCAACGTTTGCGTAACCTAAGATAAGCCGCGAACAATGCATTTGCTTCAGCTAAATCCCAACAAAGCCACAAAAATCTCTTCTCAAATCTTGCTCTATCTCAACTCAAACAAATCTTCACTATACAATCTCGACAAAATGTAAACAAACGGAAAAAAGTCATGATGCCAACACTGTACTCAACAATCCTCAAGTGTTATCTCCAGCTCAACTCATTAGACCCAAATTACAGTCTCGCAACACTCTTTCTTTTCTTCCTCAAAATCTGTTCTCGAAAAACCCGACGGTGGCGACGACCAGGAAAGAAAACGGTAGTGCCGTGCCAGGTGACAATATTTACACTTGGATAAGTTGGACTTTTTTTTCTATTTGAGAAGAGCCAGACCACGAAAATGCCTTCAAATATTTGAGTCGCCTCCGGCGACCAGGTCAAACCCTTAGCTCAAAAACGCATTAATTTTTTAAAAGTTATCAAATTTCATGAAATTTCCCAAAAAATTAAACAATAATTAAAACTGGCATCACTGCCTTAGGCCACCTGCACCGTCGCTCTCAAACGTCAACATTTTTGACAGCTGCAATTGCAGCCGCCGGTGGCGGCGCCCTAGCGCCCCGACGCGCTCGATCAAAAGCTAATTCCAGATTGAGGTGGATTTATCGCAAGGCTTTGGCCGGCGACGCCGCCGGCGGCATGTTGGCGGTTGACAGGTGGACCGAGTCAAATGTAAACAAAACAAGAAAAAAAGCGCGAGCGGTGTAATTATTATTGATTGAGGTGAGGTGTTATCGCTCAAAAAACGACTTGATGACTTGATTTTGGTGTTGAAACAATTACCGGAGTAATTAGAAAATGATTTACTGTCGAAAATATTTCAATTAAATCGTAATTGTCATTAAAGAGAGCACGTTTTTACCAAAATTATGAAATTTAGACAGTTTTAAGTCAGCGGACCCTTATTCGTATCGTGCGACTTTGGGAATTGTTATCGAATTGCTGTATAAATTGGCAAAACCTGTTAGACTTTTAGGCAATTCTCGCGAAATACCTAATCGATAAGCTTGGTGATCAACGGTCAATGGTTTTATTGTCAAAACAACGTGACATTGGCAAGATTAGCGTGATAAATGGTTGACTAATTTTTAGTTCGAATTGAGGTGTTAAGCTTTAAAACTGAAAAAATGAAAATGAAAAAAATAATGTTAAGAAACCCAAAAATAAAACTCTGTTTCCAAAAAAAAAACTCAAAACGATTTACAACTCTAGATGCAGTTGCAGCCTTCAACTTGGTTCCATATAAATAGAAAGAAGCCAAACTAGACTGGCGCCAGAATGCACACACCCGATGATAAGAACCCTTCCCCCCACCCCCTTCAGCCGGGTAAGGGGGCAAACCTTGACTTGGACACACGTGGCAGCCTCGTAAAATGCACCGGTGTAATGCGACCCAAAATGAATGGTGCAAGGGCAGGTGAAAGTGGCTAGTTTTGTGACATTTGATGGCTGGGCGACTAACAAAATATGATTTTTTGAAAATTTTGAATATGTCATATAATTTAAGTTGAAATTATTACACGAATTGTCATGAAATACTGTTTGCACATTTGGTAACCTTACGATGTAATTTTCCGATTTTAAAAACAATGTAGTCGATTTTTAAAACATTAACATTAAAAAAAAGCTGACGATACTGAAAAACATTTGTTTTACAGATTTGACAGCAAACAGTTACCGGATGTGTTTACCTTGTTATTATCTATTAAATTAAGAATAAAATTGCATTAATAACTTAAATATGTCTAAAATAAATATGTATAAAGGACTCTTATGCAAACATTAGTATTGACTAAATCAATGAGCTTTAATTGATAAACCCAATTTAGAAACCAAGCCGTTTTTTTGATTCATCAATCAACTTCAAAAATGCTTTAAATTGTTCATCTGAATGACCATGATATTCGCACGGCGTGGCTGAACAAAACTTTAAAAAAATATATTTTAAAACTAGATTTATAAACTTTGTTACCATTGACTAAAGAGTCCGAAAATGCTGTTCGATTTTCGATGGTTTCAATGAAAATCTAAAGCAAATATGTTTTTTTGCATTGAGGTGATTTTTTTTGGGAAATTTTTAAGGTGAACGGGACGAGAAACTGCATTTTTTGCAATGTCCTTAACCCTGTACTGCCCAAATTTTTTTTCCGATTTTTTTTATTTTTCCCGTGTTTAGGAGGTCATTTTGAGCAACTTTTGTTCTACGAAAAACTTTACTTCTTTTGTTTTATGTTTTTCTTGTTTCATTTTTAATATTTTAATTTGCATTTATCTTGTTTAGTTTATGTTTGTTTTTGGTAGTTTTAGGCCTATTCTACCGCCTCCTATCATTACATTTTGCCTATCTAATTTTTTCATGTTTTTACAGTCACTTCATCCATTTTTTGCTTGTTTTTCACATTTTCTGCTTTTATAGCAGGCACCATTATCATTTAAGTTGTAAAAAAAATGCGTAGAAGCATAGTTTGGGACACTAGAAAAATTACTGCATACTTCTATTTACTTAAAATAAAGAAAATGTTAGAAAAAAACACAGCCAAAGTTCACCCCTAAAAAAATTACATTTTTAAAAACATTGGCAAAGTCCCATAAAACAAGTAAAACCTCCAACCCATAAATTTTCTAAAATTTTCAAAGTTCTTCTTTCCAATGCTTTTTCAAGATCAAAAATTGGTTGAGAAATGGATTTTTGGCGATTTTTTAAATCGAAGCCCGTCTAAAGGCGGGGTTGGGTTGTAGAGGGTTAAAGTAAATAATATGAACTTTTTTTAAATTTGTTAAAAACTCTCAAGATAAGTTGAACCCGAGAAAAAACATGTATAGTTTAAAATCGGGGGTTTATTTTCAATAGTCCTATGAACAACAGTTTTATTCTTTGTTTTTGGGTGTTTTTGAAACTGACTTGTGTCAGGTGTGATTATAATCACTCAAAAGCAAAATATGAAAATTTGTTTATAGGACCTTTTCAAAAGTTTAAGTTTCAATTTTCGAGACCGAAAAATTCAAAAACCAATTTTTTTCTAAAAAACCTCGAAAATTCTATGGAAATTCAACTGCAATCAGCTGAAATCAATTTTAAATGCATTCCCCTGCGTTTTAAAAAATTTAACAAGTTTGGGTTTATTCAAAAATCTTTAGAATTTTTGAATGGACAATACCGCAAAAAGTTTTTTTTCGCTAAAAATGTTTGTTGTAGTCAAATCTTAACATTTTTAGCGAAAAAAAACTTTTTGCGGGACTATACATTCAAAAATTCTAAAGATTTTTGAATAATGATTGCAAAACAAGTGAACTAGTGTAAAATGCATTTGAAAACACAACAACATGTTAAATAAATATTTCATCTATAAACACTTTTTAAATAAATTTTATTAGTTGTCAATTGAAAGCGTGATATGAACCATTTAAAACATACATTAACATAACATTGTGACAACATTTACTGAGAAGTGAATGTTGCAAATACTTAAATCATGTTAACAGAAATCACTCAGAGTAAAAAACATTCTCGAAATCATCATCACAAGATAACATCAATCATTTGATTCCAGTTATTCTCATTCCAAAAAGTTTTAATTTTACAAATGTTGGCGTTTTCACCCAAAACTTGTTAAAATTGACTGAACAAGATTATTGTGATAAATATTTGAAAGATTGCACAGATTTTTGTTTTAATTAAATTGATTGTTTTTCTGAGCCCGATTCACGATATTTGATTATTTGGGTGTATGCTTCCTGCAGAAGTTGAAAAATATCACCTTTTTTTGTTTTCTGTTCTGATTTTAAATAAAATTTTGAAGATTTTGTAACTGATTAAAGAAAAAAATATTTTTAGTAAGGGAAAATATCAATTCAAATTATTTTACTCATTTTAGCTGGCCGAGATTGTTACATTTTTCTTTGATATGAAAATCAATAAATTGTAAAAGATAAAACAAATGCATATCAGCGGAACTATTTTAGCTTTATTAGTCGAATATTAAAAAAGGCAGTTCAATAAATGAGAATAACGTCATGATTCGAAATCCGGACACTTAGTAGCATATCATTTTCGTTATAGCTGACAAAAAATCATGTAATAAGTTGGAAATGTAGAAATATCATCAGGATGTAGTATTAACAGTCAGTTTTAAGAGAATGCATGCAAAATATGTCTTTTCTAACAATTTTTCATCAGAATTTGAAAGGTAAAATGACTTGTTGTGCTTCGAATTCCGGACACTCATTTTTTCTAATGAGTCGCACAAATTTGGACTGAAATGTTAGTGAATGGCATTCTTTAGATCTCAAATAAGCTATTAACTTCAAAACAATCGATATTTTATATAAAAATTTGCTAGAATTTAAGGAAATCAAAACCATCAAATTCTGCTTTGCCATCCTGGTGCTTCGGCCGCCTATGAAATATTTCATGCGAAATGTTTCGCATTTTTGGTAATCTTATAATTTATTTATTTTTTATTGTTTTGACATTAACTTCAACAAACAAACTTTAAATGAAAGTTGATGTTGGAATTCATCAAATAACACAGTTTTGACATTCATAATGCGAATTTATATCCAAATAATTGATAAAACAAGATGAGGTGTCCAGGTTTCGAAGCGTCCGGGAATTCGAATCATGACGTTATGCATGCCCTACATTTTGTTTCAAAATATAATTGTTTTGGAAATTCAAATTCAGTGAAGATTTGTACAGTTTATTGAAGAATAATATATAGTGAAACATAAAAAGTACTTTCTGTGATTTAAACAAAAGTTTTTCAGAGTTATTTTAACATTTTTCACGTTCCGCGAAATTTCCGTGAAACTTGGTGATTTAAAATTATGGTCTCCGTGAAATTTGCAATTTTTGAGCTTTAAGATCCTTTCAAATACACCGAATAATTCCGTTCCAAATTATGTCAAATTATGAAATAAAATTTTGATTCAACACATTTAAAAAAATAACCCTAAAAGAATTGATAGCTTATAAGAAAATTAGAACTAAATTGTTGAAGGACTACCAAACACGTTAGATAATAAAGCGTTCAGCATAGCTCTTCAAATGCATTTTCAATCCAACAATTAGCATTAAAGGAAGTACGCAGATGGCAATTTAAATCCTTTCAGAACCCAAAATACCTTCTTGGTTGCGCCCAATTTTTTTTTTTTTTTTGCTTTCTCGTGGATTTAAGCCGGCAATCTTTGGTTTGTTAGCAGTTAAATTGTTAGGCAGCTTAGATTTTACTGAATTTTTTCATTGATATTTGTAATTTTGACAAATGATTGACTGAAATTTAAGTAAACGGTTGTCAAAACAACATAAATTTCAGCATAAGAAATATCAGTTTTTTTTTTTGGTAAAAAAAAAGTAACATTCTCACCTGCTGAAGATTCAGCAATCGTAACTAGTTTTTCAGTTATCATGATTTAATTTTTACGTCATTTTATGCCAAACTTGCAAAACAAAAAAACTTGTTAACATCGAGGCATTTGTTTTTCATATGTTTATTACCTTTGTTGCTTAAGATCGCTAATCAAAATCAAAATCAAGATCAAAATCAAACAGAACACATTTAAAAGTTGATTTGCTAAGTGACATTTCAGTTTGACAGGTTTACTGTTTACTGATTTTTAAGCAATGATTTTGTTTCTTTGTCGAATTTTAGAAAAAGTGATGATTACTGAATCGTATTTAGTTATTTATATTGCTGCAATGGCAATCCAAAATTCGATGTGGAGGGAATCTGACATTAAATATTAAGGGGTCCAAATTTGTAAGAAGATTCGGATTTTTGATGTCATCCATGCTCACCTCAAAGTATCGTCCAACCAGCTTGGACAAAACCGCAAACAGCGCTCAATCTGTAACACCGTTCTTCACCTTAATTTTTAATACAGGCAACTTTTCTCCACCGAAATCACCGCTAATAAACCAACCGAAGAGAGATTTCGCAGTGTCACACCACTTGTCACAACACACTCCTCCTTGTAACACACACACTTCCGGTCACTAATCACACCTCAAAACTCAAATCCTAGCCTTCTTTCAAGTGTTAATAACGGTTTCGCCTTTCTTTAATCCACCTCATCTAAGAACCGCAAAACAAACATCACTCGTCGTTCTTCACTTCTTCACACCAGAGGCAGAAATTAAAACAAGCAGTCGAAACAAAGTTGCTCTAGCGATGTTTTGAAAAATTCTTAATCACTTAAGCCCGGTTCACGGTGTGGCCCGGCGCGTTGCGTTCTCACTTTCTTGACCGCGCGCGCGACTGCTGCTGCTTCCGTTTTGGTTTCCACACCCGAAAATCCGGGATTTAGTGCCGTGAAGCTCACAGTCACACACTCACGCCGTTAGTTTCTCTCTTCCGGCCACGTTCCCGCTGACCGTCCGCCACGATCCCGGACGCGTCTACCGTTGACTGCTCTTCATCAAACTTTATTGCGCTAAATCCTTAATACCGAAAAGTTAATTCTCCTAAAAACTTATTATTATTTGCCCGGAGGGGTCTTAGGCTGGCCGCGTCGCGTCGCGCCGATTCCGGGATTCCGAGCAAGGGATTTAGTGTTCTTAAGGAGAAGAGCAGCAAAAGCGCTTGTACACCGACACCGAAAGCCGTTCCGTAGCCAAGTGCCAGCTCGAGAGCTCCGACTTGTCAGTGGAAGGCCCCGCTGGTGTTGTTTTGCTCTGTGCAGCGACAGCTGGCCCGGGCGCCAGAACGGGACGGCACCACCCCGACTCTGCCGAGTGCTGTCCCGCTTGCGCACCCTCTTCTCTCGCCGTTCCTCTTATCGCTGCGCCTACTGCGATTCCGCACTCGGTGTGTGTGTGTGTGCGAGAGGTTAGGGCGACCACTCCGTTCACAAGAGCCGTCGGAACTTTAGCTTCCGGCCAACAACACCAGATTCCGTCAACAACCCCGATTTAAGGCCTAGGAAGATCCCCCATAGTGTTTGCTCCGGGTAGTGCATTCATCATCTCTCTCCGCGTTTGACGTCCCCCTCGCTGGGCCGTCCCTCTCGCGTGTACCGTTATCGTTCCTTCCCTCTCTGCGCACGCACACTACCGTTAGCGGAGCTCTGGCTCTCTCGCGTACCGTGTTTGAAGAAAGAGCTCGCTCGCGCGGGAGAGGCATTGTGTAAACACTCCGTAGCACTTGGCAAAGAAGAAGTTTTACACACAAAATTGAGCGGCGGCGATGATGGTGAAGGTGAGTGATTTTGCAGTTTGGACTGAAGCTGTTTGGTGAACGACGCGCGGTGTTTGATTTTTGGAATTCAACAGGTTTTTGCTGGTTGTGGACTGTGAACTGTGAAATCAGGAGTTAGCTTCAATGGATGCCAATTAAAATCTGCATGAATTGATAAAAAGTGCACAAAAAGATATTTTTACTAGATTGTTAAGGTGAAGCTTCAATCTAGCTGTCAATCAGTTAAAAAAAGTCTGTCCAACACTCTTTTGTGCTCTGTATCTGATCCGGATTAATGATTATCTTCACCAAAATTAATAAGCGTTGATTAATGACAGTTTCTATAACTTTACAAGGAATAGTTTAAATCGGTTAATCATCTGTGAAAATGGTTGTAGAATCAACTCAATTGAACACTACTACCGAATATCACGTATATTTGACCGAAATCGGTATTTTTCATGCTATTCACATTTTTTTATGTTGAAAAATATGTTAAAATTTAACAAATTAAGTTTACAAATTCAAATGAGTGATTTGCAGGAAATCATGATAATCAAACTAATTTATTCCGTTGCAATTATATTTCTAAGTTTATAAAGCTCCCTCATTTAAAAATTATTGAGAACAAAAACAATAAATTTAAAAAAAAAACATTCAAATTTCAAAACAAAATTAACTGCAATGGATTAAAAAAATATTTTTCCTGCGATGATGACCATTTTTAACCATGCCTGAGATCGCTTAAAATATTTTTAAAATTACAATATCAGTTGAATTTTGTTAGCAATAGCAAAGGGGTTATTTTTATACAGAAAGTTAATAATTGCAAAATAACTGTCATGGTGTGCAATGGGTTTTGAAATCATTAATTCTAGAGGTGGGCAAAAAAGAGAGAACCGCTCAAAGATCCGGTTCACCAAAAAAGAGCGAACGAATCATGGCTCACAAAAAAGAGCCACGGTTCTTTTTGAAACCCCGGTCTGTTGAAAGAACCGTTACAAAATGGAATGATTTTAAACTTGTGTCTAGTATAAATATTTTTTTAAGAATTGAAAATGCAATTTTAAATATTTCAATGAATTAACGAATTACAAAATTGTCCAACGGTGTTTTTTTTTCAAATACTTTGGATAAAAATGGCAGAAATAAACGCAATTTCGTAAAATTAGTTGCATTTTTTCCCCAAAATTCTTGATTTAGGTTTGGATGCCATTTAATTTTTTGAACGTTTAGATTCAAGTTGCAATCTTGACATAGAGACCGCAAAGACTTATTGTTCTCAAGCGCATTTTCTCGTCCAAATAAAAAAAAACTTCAAAAATCTCACCATTCGTAAAAATAGCCTTTACATCGAAATTTTGAAAAAGAGCAAAAGAGCGGCACTTTTTAATGAGTGAAGGAAAATGAGCGGCTCCTTAAGAAGAGCGGTTTTGCCCACCTCTAATTAATTCATTACATTTTAGATTTAGTTCGTTTTGAACTGAAGTTAGGTCGATGAAACTATTTTCAAAAATAGGTGGATTATAGTGGAAATTGCTTTATACACCCGTATAGTTGTGACAAAAACTTTAAATGTTGTACAGTTAAATACTAGGTGAGAAAAGCCCAAAATGCATATTTTTTAAATGCTGCATTTTTTAATAAAAAAAAAAAAAAATATCTTTGGTACTACATTTTGCACCATCCTATACTATAATGCAAAATAGTAGTTTATGCAACAAGTTGCAAAAAGTGGATTTTTTCAGCACGAGTCGTACATTTATCCAACGAGGTTTACCGAGTTGGATAAATACGGAGAGTGCTGAAAAAATCAAGTTTTGCAACGAGTTCCATACAACATTTTTTGCAATTCCGAAAAACACCCATTGAGTGAAATTTTAAGTCAAATTTTCATGTATTTTGTCAATAAATCGTTTAAATCAAAAAAATGTTGAAAAGTGTTACTTTTCGAAACAAGTGCTGAAAAGTTTAACTTTTCAGCACCCATTTCAGTGCTGAAAAGTAGAACTTTTCAGCATTTATTTTGAAAAGTGTTGCTATTCGATTCTGTTATTTTTGGTACAGAAAAGTAGGCTATTTCGTCGTTCAAGAATGACAGGAAAAGTAAGTAGTTTCACGACGGAATTGCAAAAATGTCTATTTTAGTCCCCGAAAACATACCAAAAGACAAAATTTCCGTGTACCATATTTTAATGAAAAATCCTGATCAAAAATTACAACTTTGCCGAAGACACCAAATTCCTCATAAAAAGGAACCCAAGATTCGGATTGTCAAATTTTCCTAATCAAAAAATACCAAATTATAGTTATCGAAAAAACAACAACGGCAATTAAAAGATTCATAAAACAATTTCAAATTTAATGCTAGATTTTGTCAAGTCTCGGTCAACTATGTTTTTTCCTCTGAAGCCCTACTGATAGCCATTAATTTGTCTAAAAGAGCTTAAATTGATAGGAACGGTGGTAATATTATGATTTAAAACAAAGTTTTTCGCTTTTTTTCTTCAAATTTTCAGTTTAAGAGCAACGCCAACTAGGCTAAATAAAGTACGTGTGTAATTATTTGGGTCAAGGTATTTGCCAATATTCATACATTCCAAGAAAATCAAATTTCAAGCCCAACCTTCAACTTTTTGAACTAACAATTATTACAAAATGTTTTAATCATCATTACCGAAAACACTACCGAAAATTTGCAAAATATCGGTGAATCATCTAAAAAAAATATTTTTCCAAATGTTTTGTGTCTTTTTCCGATCTGTGATCCAAGAATTTTAAGATGGCAAATAATCTAAAACTGCCATATTTAATCAAAAATACACAAAATAAAGATTGAACAATGTATTTTAAATAGTTCACAATCAATTGTTCAAGTATTTCCATAGATTTTTTTTTCAGAGATTATTTTTTGGGCGTTTTTTGAAGACGGAAGAACAAAATTTTAAAATGTGCAATTGCCTTAACCATTTATTTTTATTATATATTTATTTTATATATTCATTTCGCAAAAAACTTAAAATTTTACTGGAAAATGTATAGTTTTAATTAATAATATTTTTGTTAGCAATTTCTTGTAGGAAAAAAAATCTCATCTAGAACAAAATGTGATCAATAAAAATGTTTGTTTTTTATGTTCAAACAAGACTGAATTTTCTTGGTAAATACATAGTGATAAAAAAATCATTCTCAAAGATTTGTTATTAAATTCATATTTTTAAAAATTCAAAACTGTACTTTGGCATTTTCTAATTGTGTTTTTTTTTGTTATATTATTGTGAAAAAAAGTGATCAGAAATTGTTTATAATCGTGTGTTTCGGAACCTATTCGGGGGAGTCTGGCAACACTGACCGGACGCAGTCTTGCTGGAAATCGCGCTCGATTCTTTTCGATTTTTTTCGTTGTTTTAAACCGCGTTTCGGGTCAAAAAGTGTTACAATCGTCGAAGGAGTTTCGAGTCCATTCGGGAAAGATGGAGTTTCAACATAATTCCGTCATTTTAGTGCATTTTAGGAGTGTTTTTGTTTTGGTTCCTGCTACGACTTCGCTGGAATCAAAAGCAGTTAGCATAGCATTTCGCATGTATTGGTGTGCGCCAGGGCTGGAAGGAGCTTGTGCGCCCATGGTTGTGTGCGTACAGACAGTGCAAAGCACACATTTTAGGGTGGCACAAGAATTGAATTTGGAAGAATTGAAGGCAAATAGAAGTGTTGGAATAAGTGGGCTGCAAAATGAAAAAGTGGGCTGAAAACGAGTGAATAATAGCGAGCGGATGGTTCTCAATAGGCTGCTGCTGTGGCGAGTTGATGTTGAAGTTTGCTGTGCAACACAGCAGACGCCGGCTGTGTGTTGGTGTGGTGACGAACGTTTTGAAGCACATCAACTGTTGAACGTGTTAGGGTGTGCGTGCTGAGAAGAGCTTTTGGGGAGAGCGAGGCTTCAAAAGCTCCCGTTGCGCACAGCTGGCCGATGTGCTTGGCGAGTGGTGAGGAGGGGGGATTGTGGGTTGAGTGTAGTGACGAGAGGTGGAAGTCGCAGCTGCTCTCAACTGCTGTGTTTGTGTTCGGGAGAGCCGGCGTCGGTGCAGTGCTGTGTGTCGGCTGCGTTACTTGGTGTTGGTGCACATCCTGGTGGCGCCTCGGACGGACGGGCTGAGACTGTATGATGGTGTGCTGTTTCTGTACACAGAGAGCGTGCTCTCAATCTAGCTTGCTGTGGTGGGGTTTTGCGATGGGAAACGTCAGGCTAGTGAGGCATAAGTATTTTAAGGTAGGCTCGTTCGTTTTACACAATGTTTGTGTACGCAGCATAAGGTAAATCTAATTTTTTTTCTTTATTTATTTTTTTTTTTTTTTTTTTTTTTCCTTCGAGGATAGATTTTTAATTTGTGTTATACTTTTTGTTTAACAGTTTTTAGTCTAACACTTTAACTTTGATTAATTTGATAACTCTAATTTTAACTTAAATTACTAACATTCCCGTAAATCTGTTTTTTCTTTATAATAAAATATTTATCTTTTCTTCAACAGAGAGCGAGTTGTGGCGCTATAACCATGGCAAATAGTGTCCCGGGCATTTGTGGAAATACAATGTCCCATCACCGAGGGTCCCGGAGCACCAAAACTTCTTAGCATGGTGGCTTCCAACGATTTATTGCCTATACAAAACAGGAACGTGAGCGGGGGATCCCCACGTTTCTTCCTCCCCTGTAGATTCAGAATTGTATTGTTGTTTGAACATTCGTGCTCAAACTCAATCCAATTCAACGAATCATCTTTGCGGTAAACTTTACGCAGTTGGCCTGGCCGCTTTAACGTTTGTGATGTTTCAAAGCAATTTATTGCATTGGGGCACTGCAAATGTTGATAATGACAAGAAGATGCTAGGCGTCAATCAACCTAAGGCATTCTCCAGGATGCCCTCGAAAGACTGGCTGCGCTAGGGTTAGATTAGATTAGATTAGAATCGTGTGTTTCGGAACCTATTCGTTACATTTTTTTTCTTTTTAAGTGAAATTTGTAATTTTTGTGCAGATCTACAAATCGCGTTTTGAGTTTTGTAAAAATCTAGAGTTTTTTTAAAGGTTTTATAAACATATGAAACACATTAGCTTATAGGACCTTTAAAAAAACTCTAGAGATGTTTTTGGTTTTAGCGAAATTGACTTATAAAGAAGGTTATGTTTCGACGTAAAAAGAGGATTTTCTGTTCTTCCATCAATAACATCTCGATTTTTTTTTCAATAGCTGTTTGATGCGATTGGATGTGCGAGGAGTTCATAATTACACAGCAAACAATCCGATGGTAAAATCGCATGCAAAAGCATGCACATCACCTTCGTCAAAATAAACACTTAATATTACACATTGCATGTACATTTTTTGCAAACACAACAAAAAGTTTCAACCGACGGGATTCAAACCCAGCACCAACAGTAAGGACTGGCGCCTTAGCCCACTCGGCCATCAGACCGATGGAAAGCTGTAAGGATAAACGCATATATGAGCTTGACATTTCGGTCAAGTAGGTTTCCCATAGGGACGTGGCGTTACATCGTGCTGCCACCTGGTTTTTTAAGCGCAAGAGTGTAAAAGTGCTGAGTCATCGTCTAAAAATAGACGGCGTCCTATCTCGCCCAGCAAAATGAAGTCGATAAAGTAGTCGGTTTCGATGAGAAAAAGTGGAAAATGTGGTCTAAAAATAGCGACGCCATCCCCCTATACTGATTGGCTACATATTTCAGGGTCTAAAATCACCTAAAATTGCATAAAATAATGCAACATCTATTTTACACCCAGGCCTTTTACACGCAGCTGGATTACTACATTTTTAGCTGTGTATTATATAATTAAAGGCCAACACATTTCTTTTTCGTTTTTGCCTCTTAAAGTTGCCCGAAAATTCAAAAGGCAAAAAAATATGATTGAAAATACTTGGACAAGCGACTTTTAACCAATTAGAATACATTTCATAAAGTTTATTTTACCTAAAATTTTAAAATATTTTACCTATTGTATTCAAATTATACACTTTGACACTTAATCAAAGTTTTTGGGAAAACAGCTTTCGTTCCTATTAAATCAATTTCTTAGCTCGATAGATTTCTTGCTTTCGTCACAACACAAATAACTTTTGTAAATTACGCTTTATTCTTAAAGGTGCTTCCAAAATAGCGAATCAAAAATTAAAAACCTGAAAAAACGAAAAAAAAATTTCACCGCTTCATTATTTATTGCCCAAGTAAAAAAAAACTTCAACACTTCATTATTTATTGCTCAAGAGAATGTTTAAAAAGTTCCAAACAAAAACAAAATAAAATCTTTTTGAAGGAGAGAAACCAAGAGAGAAACACTAAAACTTTTAAAAATTAATACTCACTAATTTTGCAATTCCATTTGAGCTTATCAGTCGTAACAATTAGAGAACCTGGAGCTTATTTAACTCCAGGTTCTCTAGTAACAATAAGTGAATGCGAAATGAGTTTCATTCGAATTAGCGATTCCGATCTAAACAAAGTAATTTTTGGTGTAAAATCGCATGAACATCCCCTTTGTTATGAATAAACGTATGAAAATACGTGTACACAAAAAGCATGTACGGTTTTGCTCACAAAGGCAATGTGCATGCTTTTGCATGCGATTTTAACATCGGATTTTTTGCTGAGTAGTGCAACGTTTCATAACCCAAAAGATCTGTTAAACTATCGTTACCTCATTGATGTTGTTTTGAGAGTTCGAGAGAGATATCTCCCATCGTGTTTCACCTCACATTTGTCGTTGAGAAAAGTTCGCTAGAATGAAATGTCGAGGTACCTCCATCGTCGGTAATAGGCCAGAAAACTCTTTTATTAACAAAAAATGTCCAATCATAATCTTATCACACCAAAAACCCCCCAAAACAAACGCGTCCTTTGATCACCACCAAAAAAAAGCGAAAGCGCGAGAGGTGTTGCCCCGTCCGCCATAAATCCCTATCATTGCGTTTAAATCACAAATGCTCAATAAACCGATTGATTGTTGATGGGGGCTTGCAAGTTCTAATCGCACGCTAAACGAAAAAATGGCGGCGACGAAAAAAAACTTCAAACGAGTGCCGCTACGCGGCCATCCGTCATTCGAAGCAGGCTGCGAGTCTGTGATGTGTCGCGGCGGAAGGCCCATAAATCAATCAGGTTGTTGCCATACTTGGACCTGGTGATAGCGAACGTCAGTTCGCGGATGTAGCGGTCACCGCTTCGCTGCACTGGAAAGGTTTTGCTCGCTCTTGATTTTGACAGCTGTGAGCGGTTTGTTTACGTTTTAGGGTTGGATCTTTTCGTGGGGTTCAGCGAACCGTCTTCAAACCTAATCCAACCGAACTGACCTACTGTTCCAAATCCGCTCGAACCCAAACCGAATCAGGCCAAGGTCTACTAGGATGCCGTCCCACCTCCCCCCTCAAAACGTCAACGTCTCGCTGCAACATTAGTTCCATCTGGTGCATGATTATCATTTTTCCTCTCCGATGTCAAGCCGGCCGGGGTACAATAAAATAAAAACGATGACAAACCGCCCGGGTCCAGACTGCAGGTCTGGTCCTCCTTTTCCGTCAGCGTGGTCATCGTGGTCTCGTCGTCGTCTCCCCGTAATTATGAGCTTACGGACACCCCATGCCCATGCCGGGAGATTATATCGTCTTCTGGCCCGGCGACGCTGACGCCGACTTTAGATCCCGGGGATTTCGACGGGATTTCCGTAAGTCCCCTTCTCCGTCTCACTCTCCACCGGGCCGGTTGGCAGTTCGATCGTCGTCGTCGCCCTTCGAAAAAGTAGTAGTAATGGAGACACGGTTCTTTTTTTTGCGTCCGCGGACGACCCCGTCCGCGCCGTCGTCCGGAATCTGGGCTTGGGTCGATGGTCGTCCGCTCGTGCACCAGAAGGAAAGGTAGTCATCAGTCGAGTGTCGTCGACGTCAGACGGAACCGTGCGGTGGTGCACCTGGAAGATGTTTTGGACGGCGGTTTGGAGGACCGAGTGCGCCGGAAAGTGGTCCTGAAGAGGGAAGACGGTTCCGGTCGAGCCGTAAAAATTTGCAAACATGCGGTGAAATCGTAAAACAAACCTCGGCGAAACAGTGGCCAAGTGTGAGTGAAACAGTCGCGCAGAGTTGACAGATGCGTGCTTGATCAACTGCGCTAAGCTTTCAATTGTGTAAAAGTACACTCTAAAACAATAAAAGCGGGAATAACGACCGGGGGAACTGTCAACTTGCGGAATTCCGAGGGAGGAAGGGGACTCATAACCACACCTATTTGTCAACGTTAAGAGCACTTCTCTTCCCCGGGGTCGATGAGGAAAGGACCAAGAAAACGACGAGCAAAAAATCGTTAAGAAGCGCGCCGGCAGTTTATTATTTTTATATGCTTTAGGGTTTGTTCAAATATTACGTCCAGAGATTTTCGGGATTTCAGGCCCCCCCCCCCCTCCCCCCTGTCACGCACTTTTCCTATACCTTTAACATGGGCTGTCACAAACCCCAGACCCCCCCCCATCCCCCTAATCATGGACGTAATTTTTGAACGAACCCTTATGAACTTCGTCTCGAATGCGGTGTAAATTTTAAATATTGACCCGAGAGTGAGAGTGACAGCTTGCGAAGATTCTCCCGACCTTTCAATGTGTGCGCTCGGGGCGGAGCCCCGGCATTCTCGAGCGGCAAACTGAGCAAACCCGACTAACCGTGTCACAGGACCAACTCCACGAGCAACCAAATTTGACAGTGTACACGCCAAGCAGGCCACATCGTCGAACGGCCACGCCTACTCCTCTCGGCGCAGAGAGAATCGACAATAACATGGCGTCATTAGCGCTCTTCTGCTTGTTTCTCTCTCCTTCTCTCACCAACACGCACACACATCGAAATCCGCTCCACGTGATTTTAGAATCGCTCGCTCTCTCTCTCAGAAGTTCTGAACTCTCGACACCTGCGGTCGCCAACTTGGATCCGTTTTTACGACGAGACGGTGGACATTTGCTTACACGGTAAATCCGAAACGAGCCAGTTTCGCCGTTTTTATTATTTTACGAGCGACCATAACCTCAAACTCGAAGTGGTGCCACGTGGACGGACGTGGCCGCCACGTGGGACACAAGTATCCCCATAATCGTAACTTTCAATTAGGCCGTAAACCGCAAAGGTTCCGAGCGAGGGACGACGACATCAAGATGAATCTGTCTCGAGATGGCCAGGGAGGGGATCCTACTCCGTAGCAGACCCAAGAGGATGTGTGGCCGGAATTAGAATGTATGACTTGGTGAAGGAGCGGTCTATAAATTGGAAGGGAATGGTTCCCCCCGGAGGATGCGCTCCCGGGTTGCCAAGGCAAGAGGAACGTTAAAAAAAGGTAAACAATAGCTCCGTAACGTGGAAAGTTACCGTATGAGAGGACTGTACTTACCTTTTCTCGAGTGCTGTTTAAAGAATGGCCACTGGCGGCTGGAGTGGCCTGTTTTGAACTCTCTTTTGAAGTGGGATCTTACAGGTTCCATGATTGTGGCGACACATCTGGTCTTAGTTCAAATGGTTGGTAAATTGAGGTTTGTTTACATGGCAGAAATACCACTTACACAGCGAATTTGTTGATTACAATCGAACCGTTAGCTCCGTAGTGATAGTTCAATAGGGCGAATCTGCGTTTGTAAACAAGCAGTCTATCCCTTTTGCTCAAGTGACAGTTCACGTCAAGTAAGAGGGGGATAGACTGCTTGTTTACAAACGCAGATTCGCCCCATTGAACTGTTACTACGGAGCTGTCAGAAACAAGAAATACGCAATAACCATAATCATCTAGTAACCCGATCTTAAAATTTACCTTTTTGACATTTGGACCGATGTGGCCATCCATTTGCCCACAAAAACCGTCCTAATGTCCAATATTAGGATTACTCTCTTTCTCAAACCCGACTCCCAATAAAGGCAATGATTTAACTCGAAAATGAATAAATCCTCTTCAGAGTGTTGCCACAGCCGTGGTGATTTTGTGATGAAAACAAAGAGCTGTCACAGTCCCTGCGAAATATGTTGGCTTGACATCGGGTGGCCAGACCTTTGAAACCAGCTATCAATTGCATGATAAACAACTTAAGCAAAACAAAGTCAATTTGCTAGTATGGATTTATACACAATTTTCGGGTTAGCTTTCAAAAGGTCCTAAACGCAAATTGTAAACAATGCCAATTCAAAAAAGAATTTGCTAAAAAGTAGATTTAAAAAATAGGCAAAAAACCAACAAAAAATCTTCTAATAATATCGCTGATAATTTTCTATCCATTTATGAACATTGAAGGCATAATCAATCAAACAAAAAAACCCCACAACCCAGTAGCAAACATGACAAATCATTTCCAAACGATGAATGAATGACTGACAACCTCCATATGGGTAAAATTTACGCAAGAGGTAGCGAAAAGGATACTGTCATTGAATTGATGATGATGATGACTAAAAAAGGTAGCAAACTTTGACGGTGATGAAATGTGAAATCTGTTTTTTTTTTTCAGCCAAATGTTGCGAACTGGCATCACGCAGCGTGACTGATTGACGTTTGTTTGAAGTCGCACTTTTTTCGCTATCCTTAAATTTTGAATATGTACACAAAAGATAATTTATCAAACATGAAATCAAAACACTGATATGACAAAATTTGTTGTAACATATCTGTCAAATGAAGTTAGTTAAATTTGTAAAAAAAACAAATTTTGAGAATCAATTGGAAACATTTTCTACTTGAATATCACAATAATCGCTTCTTACGTAACTTACAAACCCCTGCAACACCAACAAAAATAACCGTAATAAATGTAAACAAATTATAAAATGCTGTCAATTCTTCCCCACATAATTTATGGCTCGGCAAACGCCTCTATCCGCCTTTTTCGCCGAGGTTCGGAGGCTACCTTCCGACTAATTTTCTGCGGGCAGTGAGCCCACAAAAGAAAAACGGAAACCTAACCAACAAAAAAAGTGAGATGAGTCCATAACTTTCCCGACACAGTGATGATAAATTATGCCCCGACGACCCTCTCGCACCCCTCGCGATAGACTGACGTTTTGCCGAAATATTGTAAACAAAACACACATCTCCGGACAGAAAGGCGCGCGAGCGCGCACAGTGACAGTGCAAATCTGTCATAGAGAAACTGACAAAAGGGCCTTTGTTTTGCTTTGTTGACTGGCGCTTCCAGAGGGGTCCTATTTTGGGCACTATATTTGCTCAAAACGTGCCTATTATTGTCACATGAGTCCAAACATAAATAAAAGTGTCACGCCCGTGGTTTCCCAAAACGTTGCAAAGCGGTAAAAGGAGAAGATTTTTATTTGTTTGTTTTGGTTTCGGTAGTTTGAACGGAAGCAAACGAACTTCTGGGTGGTGGTAATTTATATGTGAGTGGCCCCTTGGCGAGATTACTGGTTTAGAAAGGAACTGTTTCGGTTGGAGTGCATTAATCACTGCAATAAAGTTGGGCAAAAAGAAATAGTATTTCAGATTTACCTTATGATATTTAACTTTTAAGCTACAATAAAACTTTGATGGTTTGACATAGACTGCCGTTAAACAAACGAGTGTGAATCTCACACACACTACAAAACGTAAAAAAAGTTGCAGTTCGTCACTTCTTAGTTTGACTTTATGAAACCAACTAATAATTAAATAATTAAATAATTAAATAATTAAATAATTAAATAATTAAATAATTAAATAATTAAACAATTAAATAATTAAATAATTAAATAATTAAATAATTAAATAATTAAATAATTAAATAATTAAATAATTAAATAATTAAATAATTAAATAATTAAATAATTAAATAATTAAATAATTAAATAATTAAATAATTAAATAATTAAATAATTAAATAATTAAATAATTAAATAATTAAATAATTAAATAATTAAATAATTAAATAATTAAATAATTAAATAATTAAATAATTAAATAATTAAATAATTAAATAATTAAATAATTAAATAATTTAATAATTAAATAATTAAATAATTAAATAATTAAATAATTAAATAATTAAATAATTAAATAATTAAATAATTAAATAATTAAATAATTAAATAATTAAATAATTAAATAATTAAATAATTAAATAATTAAATAATTAAATAATTAAATAATTAAATAATTAAATAATTAAATAATTAAATAATTAAATAATTAAATAATTAAATAATTAAATAATTAAATAATTAAATAATTAAATAATTAAATAATTAAATAATAAAATAATTTAATAATTAAATAATAAAATAATTAAATAATTAAATAATTAAATAATTAAATAATTAAATAATTAAATAATTAAATAATTAAATAATTAAATAATTAAATAATTAAATAATTAAATAATTAAATAATTAAATAATTAAATAATTAAATAATTAAATAATTAAATAATTAAATAATTAAATAATTAAATAATTAAATAATTAAATAATTAAATAATTAAATAATTAAATAATTAAATAATTAAATAATTAAATAATAAAATAATTAAATAATTAAATAATTAAATAATTAAATAATTAAATAATTAAATAATTAAATAATTAAATAATTAAATAATTAAATAATTAAATAATTAAATAATTTAATAATTAAATAATTAAATAATTAAATAATTAAATAATTTAATAATTAAATAATTAAATAATTAAATAATTAAATAATTAAATAATTAAATAATTAAATAATTAAATAATTAAATAATTAAATAATTAAATAATTAAATAATTAAATAATTAAATAATTAAATAATTAAATAATTAAATAATAAAATAATTAAATAATTAAATAATAAAATAATTAAATAATTAAATAATTAAATAATTAAATAATTAAATAATTAAATAATTAAATAATTAAATAATTAAATAATTAAATAATTAAATAATTAAATAATTAATTAATTAAATAATTAAATAATTAATTAAATAAAAAATTTAATAATTAAATAATTAAATAATTAAATAATTAAATAATTAAATAATTAAATAATTAAATAATTAAATAATTAAATAATTAAATAATTAAATAATTAAATAATTAAATAATTAAATAATTAAATAATTAAATAATTAAATAATTAAATAATTAAATAATTAAATAATAAAATAATTAAATAATTAAATAATTAAATAATTAAATAATTAAATAATTAAATAATTAAATAATTAAATAATTAAATAATTAAATAATTAAATAATTAAATAATTAATTAATTAAATAATTAAATAATTAAATAATTAAATAATTAAATAATTAAATAATTAAATAATTAAATAATTAAATAATTAAATAATTAAATAATTAAATAATTAAATAATTAAATAATTAAATAATTAAATAATTAAATAATTAAATAATTAAATAATTAAATAATTAAATAATTAAATAATTAAATAATTCAATAATTAAATAATTAAATTATTAAATAATTAAAAAAATATTATATTGCTGAACCATAAAAAAGGTTGAATCAAATACTATTTAAAGTTTTTGTTCAACGGCTCTGGTCGATGTTGAGGGGAGGAGGAATACAAAATTTCAAGTTTTCCCAAGCCCCCTTGAAATTTTTAAGCATAAAGTATCACAAAATGCTTTCAACATAATTACACCATGTCACTACCAAAAATCTGAAAAATATCAATGAATTTATGAAAAGACTTTTTTCCTTAAGATTTTTACGATCGGTGATCCGAATGTTAAAATTTTTCAAAAAGTATAAAAAGGGTGATTAACATTGATTCAAAAAACAAAAATATGCGTTATACAATGTTGTCTGAATGTGATTTGCTTTATTACCAATGCATTGGATTACCTTTCATGTAGTGTTAATGTAGTAAATCATTGAAATCTTATCAGAGTTGGAACAATAAAATAATAAAATCAAAACCGTCTTACAATTGTCAAATGACAATCACACCCCCGATTAAAGAATCCCACCCTCACAAAAGAGCTACAACACAATGCAAACTGTGTAATAACACAATATTTACTCACCACTCAGCTTCTAATTGAAATCCCCCGGCGGAATCGGGCAGCACGTGTCGGACCAACCAACCAATCCGGGTCCATCGGTTAGTTCTTGTTTTTCTTGCGAAACGTGTCATTCAACTGAGGTTCTGTTGTCCCCCGGGAGGAGTGGAAGGATACAAAAACATTACACCAGTGCGGATGTAATTTGCAGGGAAATTGAAGAACAAATATACCAAGATTTACTGGGAACTAATCTCGTTTCTGTTTTAAGTTGGATGAACGTTCTTAGATAGTTTTAACCAAACCTGCTTTTGTTGCTTTTTAGTTAAATAAAAACATTTATATAAGAATATTTATAAAATTTCCGACAAGACCAAATTTCGCCTCACTTAATGACACAAATGATTAATCGAGAAAAAGCCAAAACCTGAAAACATCGCAGAGATTAATGAGTGAAAATGAAAGGAACCACGGTCGTCACTGTTGGGTTCGTCTTTCTACCACCGACATTTTAATATGGTGGAAAACTGGAAAACTTGCAGGAAGAAACAGTCATAAAAATGAGCCCCAATTGCGCGGTGTTGGTCGACCTTAAAAAAATAATGTGTATTTAAACACGGAAAATTTCATTACAAATCTTTTAAAAATGTGTTGCATCTTTTGTTTAAAGAAAATCGGAGTGACTTTTGTTAAAAATCATTTTTTTAAATATCTTTAAAAATGTCTTTCAAAAAATAGAAAAAAGTTAGAAATACCAACATTTTTCCGTTCGCAAATTTTTCGAGCAAGTGAAAGTTGAAAATATGTAAGTGGGTGGCAACCCCGTCGTCCCCCTCGTCACAATCACCCAGTCAGTCTGTCAGTGATTCAACGGCGTTGGAGGGATGAGGAAAATGTGACAGCCTCTGGCACCCACCTCCTACCTCATACAACTCATCTTTTTGACGCGTTTTGTCGGGGAAGATGAGAGAGGTAGATGAATATGAAGCACGCAGTGAATTATTAAGAATTTTTACGGCCGGTGGCTTCTTTCTTTGTGAAGAAGAATGTTAAGGGGAAAGGATCTTGCAAGTTTTTTTTGGCAAAATTTAAACAACTTTCTGAAATTCTGTCCAATCATTTTGTTTTCATTTTAACATAACAAAAAAAAAACAATGGCTAATTCGAAATTCGACAACCAAAAGGTTGAATTTACATTTTCATTAAATTAAATATTCATTTCATTAATCATTTTTGCTGAAAAATTCTGTTACATAACGCAAAACTATCTTTCAAGTATTCACTAAAATTAGCACAAAGACTTTGCGTTGCGCGTTACAGGGAAGGGTCGCTCGTCTGTTACGTTTTGTTACGAGGGAGAGGAGGAGGAGGGGGTAAAAAATCACAAATTTTGAGTTACGTAATACAAGAACGCTTCCATAAAGCGATATCTCGGCAATGATGCAACGGAATGTCTATTTATTTTGTTAATAGTTGAGAATGTATATTTTGATGCCCTGAAAATGGATTATAAAAAAAAGTTCAGGTTTCGGTTTATACCAATTCTTGACCATTGTCGATTAACATTTATGAGCAGTACTCTGGGATTTCGGTCATTCGTTTTTTTTTGTATTTTTTAATCCGACTTAAACTTTTTTGGTGCCTTCGGTATGCCCAAAGAAGCCATTTTGCATCATTAGTTTGTCCATATAATTTTCAAAAATCTGTATCTTTTGAAGGTATTTTTTGATCGATTTGGTGTCTTCGGCAAAGTTGTAGGTATGGATACGGACTACACTGGTAAAAAATGATACACGGTAAAAAAAATTTGGTGATTTTTTTATTTAGCTTTTTATCACTAAAACTTGATTTGCAAAAAAAAACACTATTTTTGTTTTTTTTATTTTTAATATGAGCAGTTCTCTACGGAATCGGTCTTTTTTCTTTAATTTTAATTTTTGTATTTTTTAATCCAGCTGAAACTTTTTTGGTGCCTTTGGTATGCCCAAAGAAGCCATTTTGCATCATTAGTTTGTCCATATAATTTTCCATACAAATTTGGCAGCTGTCCATACAAAAATGATATGTGAAAATTCAAAAATCTGTATCTTTTGAAAGAATTTTTTGATCGATTTGGTGTCTTCGGCAAAGTTGTAGGTATGGATATGGACTACACTGAAAAAAAATGGTACACGGTAAAAAAAATTTGGTAATTTTTTATTTAACTTTTTGTCACTAAAACTTGATTTGCAAAAAAACACTATTTTTATTTTTTTTTATTTTTTGATATGTTTTAGAGGACATAAAATGCCAACTTTTCAGAAATTTCCAGAATGGGCAAAAAATCTTTGACTGAGTTATGATTTTTTGAATCAATACAATTTTTTTCAAAAAATCGAAATATTTGTCGCAAAAAATTTTCAACTTCATTTTTCGATGTAAAATCGAATTTGCAATCAAAAAATACTTTAATGATTTTTTGATAAAGTGCACCGTTTTCAAGTTATAACCAATTTTAGGTAACTTTTTTGAAAATAGTCGCAGTTTTTCATTTTTTTAAATTAGTGCCCATGTTTGCCCATCTTTGAAAAAAATATTTTTGAAAAGCTGAAAAAATTCTCTATATTTTGCTTTATTGAACTTTGTCGATACGACCCATAGTTGCTGAGATATTGCCATGCAAAGGTTAAAAAACAGGAAAATTGATGTTTTCTAAGTCTCACCCAAATAACCCACCATTTTCTAATGTCGATATCTCAGCAACTATAGGTCCGATTTACAATGTTAAAACATAAAACATTCGTGAAATTTTCCGATCTTTTCGAAAAAAATATTTTCAAAAATTTAAAATCAAGACTAACATTTCAAACGGGCTAAACATTCAATATTACGCCCATTTGAAATGTTAGTCTTGATTTTAAATTTTTGAAAATATTTTTTTCGAAAAGATCGGAAAATTTCACGAATGTTTTATGTTTTAACATTGTAAATCGGACCTATAGTTGCTGAGATATCGACATTAGAAAATGGTGGGTTATTTGGGTGAGACTTAGAAAACATCAATTTTCCTGTTTTTTAACCTTTGCATGGCAATATCTCAGCAACTATGGGTCGTATCGACAAAGTTCAATAAAGCAAAATATAGAGAATTTTTTCAGCTTTTCAAAAATATTTTTTTCAAAGATGGGCAAACATGGGCACTAATTTAAAAAAATGAAAAACTGCGACTATTTTCAAAAAAGTTACCTAAAATTGGTTATAACTTGAAAACGGTGCACTTTATCAAAAAATCACTAAAGTATTTTTTGATTGCAAATTCGATTTTACATCGAAAAATGAAGTTGAAAAATTTTTGCGACCAATATTTCGATTTTTTGAAAAAATCTGTATTGATTCAAAAAATCATAACTCGGTCAAAGATTTTTTGCCCATTCTGGAAATTTCCGAAAAGTTGGCATTTTATGTCCTCTAAAACATATCAAAAAATAAAAAAAATTAAAAATAGTGTTTTTTTGCAAATCAAGTTTTAGTGACAAAAAGTTAAATAAAAAATCACCAAATTTTTTTTATCGTGTACCATTTTTTTTCAGTGTAGTCCATATCCATACCTTCAACTTTGCCTAAGACACCAAATCGATCAAAAAATTCCTTCAAAAGATACAGATTTTTGAATTTTCACATATCATTTTTGTATGGACAGCTGCCAAATTTGTATGGAAAATTATATGGACAAACTAATGATGCAAAATGGCTTCTTTGGGCATACCGAAGGCACCAAAAAAGTTTCAGCCGGATTAAAAAATACAGAAAAAATCGAATGACCGAAATCTCAGAGAATTGCTCATATGTTTTAGAGGACATAAAATGCCAACTTTTCAGAAATGTCCAGGTTATGCAAAAAAATCTTTGAGAGAAATATGATTTTTTTTTAATCAATTAAAAAAAAATTTGCAATCAATAAGTACTTTAGTAAAATTTTGATAAAGTGCACCGTTTTCAAGTTAAATCGATATTTAGATGACTTTTTAAAAAATAGTCGCAGTTTTACATTTTTTTTAAATTAGTGCGCATGTTTGTTGCTTTAGTTGCTGAGATATTGCAATGCAAAGGTTTAAAAACAGGAAAATTGATGTTTTCTTAGTCTCACCCAAACAGCCCATCATTTTTTAATGTCGATATCTCAGCAACTAATGGTCCGATTTTCAATGTTAATATATGAAACATTTGTCAAATTTTCCGATCTTTTCGAAAACAATATTTTCAAAAATTTTAAACCAAGACTAACATTTTAAAAGGGCGTAATATTGAATTGTGATAGAGAATTGCTTTTATGTAACCCTTTAAATGATAGCAATGTATATTTTTCTATTCTCTGTCAAATTTGGTCACCCATTCTATAAACTACACAGAAAAAAATGATGGTAATATTCATAAGGAAATGGTGACAGATTTTGTGTCAAAAAAAATGATAAATTTTACCCTAGAAAATGATGAATTTTCATCAGGTTTTGATGAATTTTCATCAGGTTCACATTTTTACACTTTTTTATGTAATATTACTCAAAAAAAGTGGTAATATTCAACCTACCAAATTTTCAACATTCCAAAATTCCACTTTTTTTCTGTGTAACTTTGCAAAGTAACAAAGAAACACGTAATTTCAAAATTGAAAAAGAAATTAAATTAAAAATTTACTCTCTTGTTGCAGATTCGAAAAGTACATTTCTGGAGAATCGATTTCCGCTACCGGTTATTCAAAATTTTGACGTTTATTTCTTGTTTTTTTTAGGAGAGACATACTGGTTTCCGGCATTTTTCGTGAGTCTTTTTGTATCATCTTAAGCTATTTCCTCAAAAAAAAAAATCGTTGTGATGTCAAAATATAACTTTTAAACATAAAAATCGTGAAATCTCATAGAAGTGACGTGTTTTTTTCTTTCAGTGTATTTTTATCAGTTTCCTACAAATTTGTCTTTGACCACTTTTTGATGAGATGCAACAGCTTTGAGATACAGTATTTTTTAAATTACCAATTACAAAAATATGTAAATAACTTACGCCCTTCGCAAATGTCATTCTCGAGAGCAACTGGCTACATAAACACAAAAATGACTTAAATAAGCCTAGGATGACTTGTCTACAAAATTTCATTGAAATTGGAGAGGGTCGAGTTCAAAAGTAACTGAAAAATTACTGTTTTGGGCTGGAATGGCTCTATTTTTATACATTTTTTTAATGGGAAATAGGTTTTTCTGAATTTGGAGAATGTCCAATTACTCATAAAAAAGTCTATTTGACACGAAAGTGATATCTCGTCATTTTGAGCTGCAATTTACTGAACACACATATCTATTTTTGAATGCTTAATTAATAAATGGGTCGTACAGCCAAACCGTGACCAAATAACGAAAAATGCACCTGGGATTCGTGATCGTGTACCAAAATTCAGTTTGACGAAAATGAAATAAGATATTGAATTTAGAACTTGGAATTTACAGATTTTTTAAGGGAAATTCTAATTCCTTTCAAGATGCTTTATTGAATCTTTAAAAACGTTTTTTGATTTTTTTTAAATAATATTTTTTTTGTTTTATCGTATATTTGGGAGACAAATGCTGCATTAAATAAAAAATAATCAATGCAAAAAAAATCTAAATTAATATAGAAAATAGTATCTTATAAGTTACAACACTATACCTCCTTAAATCAACACTGGTGAGTAATGAAAAATCTCACCGCATGACTAAAATGAGACAAAAGGCGAAATTTTCATCATCACCCACCCACCCCCAAAACTTTTTATCACCCACCGAAATTTTTCACCAACAACAACAACAGTACGCGCCGCCTGTTTTTAATGATGACGACAGTGAAGAAGACAGATGTTTTGGGATGGGCTCGAGCTGGCAACGATGTAAAAATGGAAATGAACCATTATTCATAAACATTTTCCAGGACCTTTTTTTGGGGTGGGGGGAGAAGGAAATGTTTTTCACGAGGTGGGTTAAGGAAGAGAGGAAAAACAAGCAAAGTAATAAAAATGAAGCCGCGTTTTGCAGATGATAATGATGACTTTTATGGGCGGCCAAACAGTGTTGCCAGATGACAGTGCCTTCGTCCCTTCGGGATGTGATGTTGTGGTTTTATTTATTTATTTATTTTTTGAAAGAAAAAGGACCTCATTCGTCTTTGTTTGGAGCGCAAGTGAAACGAGGCATAAATTAAATCGCTCGAACGTTAAACGGGGCAAAGTTTGGTGCGTTTTTGGCCAGCCAACAAAATTAAAGAAAGAAGAAAAGTGTCTCGAAAACGGACGAAAACGAAAACTTTGGCCATATTTCTTAGTTTGGTCTTGGGAAAAGTTATCGCGGCCCCCGAGTTGGCCATAAACGCGATGCCGCATCGGTAATTTTTTGATGAATAAATATTGTTTGGCAGGGAAGTTCTGGTCGTGGTCTTCTTCGTCTTCTTCTGGGTCGAGTTGAAAAGGAACTCGCGCGTGGGAGGAACTGACAGTTCGTGCTGTTGCATAATAATGGTTTGATTTAGTGCCTGTTGTTTTTAATTCGAGGGCAGTGAGGAATACTAATTTGTATTTTTTCATCGATTTTACTATTTAAAGCAATAAAAATTGCAATTTGCAAATTTTGTAATGCTTTTCTTGAAATTTCAGACAATTTATGAAGATTGAAGAAAACTTAATCAACAATGCGTCAATTTGCACCAAGTTCAAAGCACTAGCTTCCGCCAAATATCTGATGACATATATTCGATTGTTGAGTAAACAGTGCAAATCCAACCCAAAAAAAAAACACCAACTCAAGATAAGGTGGGATTCACAGAAATCACCGCGCCAAGGAGAGTCGGTGTGTTTCCACCCCCCGCTCGAAAATCCCTCATGTCTAGCGGATAATCAAACAGAACCGACTCCGGTTAATCCGTTCCGAAGGAAGCAACAAAACGAAGAAGCGCCAAATTAAATTATGAAAATAGACAGTGACACTGAGTTTGGCCTGGTACCTGATATTTTTCCATCGGAAGATATCGTAGATAGTGGCGGTGCCCTCAAAGTTTCGGAGTCGGTGCCTGTGTGGCGGATTTACCGAATTTACGTAAATCGAAAACCCATGCCGTTCAATTATCTATTAACGGGATGCATTTGGTGAGCCCTGATAAGATAGTAATTGATTGGAAAATTTTCGGACTCACCACTGCTGAGCGATGGTTCACATTCAGTGCAATGGTGCTTAACAAATTAGTACATGCTTCAATTTTAATTTTATTTTTGAAATAAATAATCATTCTTCTTCAAAAATACATATTCGAAAAGCAAAAATCATTAAGAAATGGTTAACTAGTAAGCTGCCACTCTAATCTAGTTCGTCCCATATGTAAAAACAGCAAGCCGAGAAAAACGCAAGACAAATTTGTCCCGCCCTTAAGGCTACGTGTTAGGATTTTACGAAAAAATGAAATTTCCTACGGTTCTCTGGAATAAACTACGTAATTTTATAGGTTTTTCTGATAGTTCACATGATTTTGAATCAAACTGCATCATTAACTCAAAATTGGCGAAATTACATATGGGACGGACTCGATTTGAGCGGCAGTAAACTACGTGTCAAAATCATCAAAATTTTACAGAAAGTCGTTTAAGGTGATCAATAATAATAAGAGCACAGAAACCTTCAGTTCAGCCTTCCGATATTTTTTTTTAGAACTTGAACGATTTTTCCAAAAATTGAAAATGTTTTAGGTAAGGTTTGGTAAATTATGATTTCTTAAATTATGACAAATTATGACGATTTTTAATATAGTCAACAACTCTTTCGAAGATTATAAAAAGTGTTACTTCTTAGGACCTTAAGAAAAATCGCCCATGCTCCACGAAAAATATTTGACTAGAATGTTCCACGATTTGGTTGTTTAAATCAGATATTTTAAATAAATTTGTTTAAACTGTCGAAATGACAAATGAAAAAAAATTTTTATATATGTCCTTGCAAAAGAATTAAAAATTGTCAGAAATATCAATTTTCATTAGGACATTGAATATTGTTGACATAAGATTGAATTGAATTGATTATTAAAAATCAACACAGGAATTTTATAATTTAAATTACAGTGTTTTGTTCGGGACAGTATTTAAGGATCAAATTTATATCATTTTTGGATAAAATAATTTAGTTACTTTATCAGCTTAATTAATTTTTTGTTCCAAACAAAAAGTTGCATGAAAATATCAAACAAATATCAGAATTTTTAATCGAAGTTACAGAAATCTAAATTAAAAAAAAATTAAATATTTTAAAGAAATGAAATTAAAGTTTCAATTACAATTTTTTCTAAATCTATGAATAAATATCACTTATTAGTTTAACTGTTTATTATTGTTATTGCAATATGGGTATCAAATGATCGGATTTATTCATACATTTCGAAAATAATATTAAAAATTGAAAATACTAAAAAAATTCACAAAACTCCGTGTTTTTGAAAAAAATACTCAAAATTTCAGTATTTCACAATATGGATATCAAATGATAGGGATTTTTCATACATTTCGAAAGTTATAACACAATTTTTTGAAAATACTAAAAATTTTAGCAAAACTACGTATTTTCGAAAAACTACTCATAATTTCAGTTTTTACAACATGGGTATCAAATGATCGGGATTTCTCATACTAAAAATTAAAAATACTGAAAATTTTCATAAAACTACGTTAGGCCGTTGCAAATATTTTTCAAAATTGGTCCGAAAAATCAGGGGGCAAACAAATTTTTTTTCAAAAAAATATCAAAATTTCAATGGAAATAGAAGTCTAATCAACTGAGAACAAAAACGCATTTGAAGTTTGTCCCATACATAAGGCTACGTGTTAAGTTTTCGCGTAAAAACTGGATTTCCTCCTGATTTCTAGAACAAAGTACTGGATGTTATAGGCTCTTTTGAAAGAGCACACAATTTTGAATCAAACTGCACCAATAACTCGAAATCGATGAAAATGCATATGGGACATTTATGCGATCAAGGGCAGTGGACTCGTTTGAAAATATTTTGAACTTTTATGAAATTACCATGTACAGCACCGCAAAAACTTTTTTTTCTCGCAAATTTTGGAAATCAATTATTGCAAAACAACTGAACAGGTGTATGATGCATTTTAAAACACTTTTTTCATTCAAATGTTGATACCGTGGCCTGTTATTAATTTTTTTAACTTTTTTTATTTTTTTGCCCTTCCCCCCCCCCCCCCCCTCGACTTTGATCAGAGTCGAGGGACATAAACTTCAAAAAATATTTGCAACGGCCTTATTTCTAAAAAAAACTTAAAATTTCAGTTTTTTACAACATGTATGTCAAATGATCGGAACTTTTTCGTATATTTCGAAAGTGGTAAAACAAAAAATATAAAATATAAATACTCGATTTTTTTTCACAAAACTGCGGATTTTCGAAAAAAAAAATCACAAAATTTCAGTTTTTACAATACGGGCATCAAATGATCGGGATACAAACTTTTGAAAATTCTCAAATTTTTCACAAAACTACGTATTTTCGGAAAAAAAATCAGTATTTAGAATATAAATTTCAAATAATCGGGATTTTTCACATATTTCGAAAATATTAAAACAATTTTAAAAAAACTATAAAATTACGTAAACCTACCTATTTTCGAAAAAAAATGAAAATTTCAGGTTTTTACAACATGGGTGTCAAATGATTGGCATTTTTCCGTATATTACGACAGTGGTAAAACAAATTTATGAAAATACAACAATTTGATACAAAAGTACATATTTTCGAAAAAAAAATTTCAATTTTTAACTGAACTGACTTGAAATATTGAGTTTTTTTTCGAAAAGACTTAGTTTTGTGAAAAATTTAATATTTTCAAAATTGTGTTGTTACTTTCTTATTATATAAAAAATCCCGACTATTTGATATCCATATTGTAACTTAATATAAAAAATCCCGACTATTTGATATCCATATTGTAAAAAACTGAAATTTTGAGATTTTTTTTTTTCGAAAATAGGGGAAATATACCCATTTTAATCACTCTAAGCCGTTCGACCAATTCTCATCACTTTTGCCGTTTTCCGCTATTAAATCAACATTTTCAGATGTATCAACAATGGAGATTCAGATGTATCAACAATGGAGAGTTGCTTGCTCACTTTTATTTGAGCAATTTATTACTTTGGAACAGTCAAAAACACTTTATGAAAACTGTAATTCATGGTCAAAGTGCGGATAGGCCGATAATAGAAATAGGCTGAAAAAGGGTACAGTTCCCCTACGTAGTATTTTTTTAATATTTGTGTGATTATTTTTGAAATGTATGAAAAAATCCCGAGCAAATATATAATCCCGACTCATATTGTAAAAAACTAAAATTTTTAGTATTTTTCCGAAAATACGTAGTTTTGTAAAAAATTTAAGTATTTTCAAAAATTTGTGTAATTATTTTCGATATGTATGAAAAAATCCCGATCCTTTGGTACCCATTTTGTAAAAGACTGAAATTTGGAGCATTTTTATTAGTTTTTTTTTTTATTAGTATTTTCAAAAGATTGTGTTATTATTTTCAAAATGTTTCAAAAAAATCCGATCATTTGATAGTCATATTGTATAAACTAAAATTTTGAGTATTTTTTTCGAAAATGCATAGTTTTGTGAAAAATTTGAGTATTTAAAAAAATATTTCTTCCGAAATGTATGAAAAAATCCTGATCATTTGATACCCATATTGCAAAAACAATAATCTTGAGTTTTTTTTTAAAGAAAAAAATTTCCATTTTAAAAATGCATGAACAATACAAAATAGATTTTTTTTTGTTTGAACGATTTCCAAAAAAACTTTATTTTGGAAATCGTTCAAACAAAAAAAAATCTATTTTGTATTTTTCATGCATTTTTAAAATGGAAATTTTTTTCTTTAAAAAAAAACTCAAGATTATTGTTTTTGCAATATGGGTATCAAATGATCAGGATTTTTTCATACATTTCGGAAGAAATATTTTTTTAAATACTCAAATTTTTCACAAAACTATGCATTTTCGAAAAAAATACTCAAAATTTTAGTTTATACAATATGACTATCAAATGATCGGATTTTTTTGAAACATTTTGAAAATAATAACACAATCTTTTGAAAATACTAATAAAAAAAAAACTAATAAAAATGCTCCAAATTTCAGTCTTTTACAAAATGGGTACCAAAGGATCGGGATTTTTTCATACATATCGAAAATAATTACACAAATTTTTGAAAATACTTAAATTTCCACGTGGTTTATGGATGGTCCCATAGAACAACTATGATTTTCTGAGCAGTAATAATAATCGATTTTAAGCTTCAATTTTATTCATAATTTCTATTTCTGCAAAAAAAATATGAAAAATATTAGACTTAGTTGTGAGACAAAACATTATTAAATAAAATACGACCTTCATGCATTTGAACTTTCTTTAGTTCTTTTCGAGATTCAAGTTTTTTCGCTAAAAATGCTTACGTTAAATGCAATTCGATACAGGTTTCAAATTTCAAAACATGAAGAAAAACACCAAAATCCTCCCTCAGCCAGACCCAACTTTTCCTCAATCACACTTTTACGACAGCAAATAACTCGATCTTGACGGTTTGGTCGTTATAATTTTACGGCTTTCGGTGAGGTTGACCGCAATTGAAAAGTGAGCCAAAAACACATCCCTCCCGTGAAGGGTAATCCCCAAAAGCCGTAATTTAGTGCCCGCAAGCAAACCATCAAGCGTCCAGAGCCAAGCGAGATGAATCGTGTTTATTTTTTCTGGCGGAATGTTTTTTTGGTTTCTGCTTCTGGTTTTAATTAATGATGGATTTAAGGAAACTGCTCCCCTTTCCCCTGCCCCACTTTGTTTGAGGTGGAATAAATCTAGAGCGCAATCCTTTGCCGCCGCATCCTCCTCCACGACGACTTCGTCGTCGTCATTTTGGCACAGATAGATGGGTCTAAAGCCCGGAGATTTTATTTTAAGCGGTCAGCTTCTGGGTTAATAACTGACTAAGCCTCAGTTTACGCTAACATTTCACGCGCAAACACAACCGTCGTCGAACGGGAGACAAGTTCAACAGTCACGCTCGTCTCCGCGACACTAATTACGATTTGTAGCGGAAAACATTGAATTAGAGCTTGATTTAAGGTGTGTTTTGACTAATTCATGTCAAGGTTGTGCTGAATTCATCATTTGCAACCTAAAAAGTCATGTTTGTTACTAGATACGCGGAGTTGCAACAAGTGCAACGCTTGTGCAACATCATGTTGCACAACAGTTCCAACAGCTTCCAGTGCATGATTTCAACTTACCCGGCAATTACGGCCATCACGAGCTCGTCAGCTCGATTTCAGCCCCGGGAAACAGGAAGCCCGCTCAGCTTGACGACGTACTGATGCAGGATTAAGGCCCAGAAAACGGAGGAATTCTCGTCATCAAGTTGTTTGTAAGTTTTGCACCAAGTGTCGTGTACCGTGCTTAAGGTCGGTCCTCCACGGAGTTTCACCGTAATTTATGGCCACCTTAAAGTCGCAGTGATTTGCGATGCAGCAGCTACTAACTGCTGCTGTGTACTAACTACCGAGACCAACGACTTAATCCCTTTAGAGCAAATATAGCTCACAGGTTTAGGCTGACTTTCAGCTCTATAACGGTGCACTTGTGCGCGCGTTACTAGCGCGTAAACATTTCTGTTTGAATGCCATCGTGAAAAATAAAATAAATAACTCGTTTCAGGATTAGTGCAATTAGTCTGAGAAAAAATCTCGAGGGTTTTTACTGGAATTTGAACAATCCTTTAAAGCGTTTAAATTTCGTGAGAATCTTTCAAACTTGTTATTTTTAAATTAGTTTCAAATCACACACCCTCTTTTTTCGAAGGCACGAGCAACGTCACCAAAGATTTGATGTGAACCATATTTTCGCGCTCCTTTTCCAGGTTGGAAAATTCATAATCAAAACAATCCGCAATCCCATCAGGTTCTGTCGTGCGTAGTGGCTCTCCCTTCCGAATTTGGGTGGTGTGATGATGGCTTCTGCCTCTTTGAGCAAACACTGTAACTTGATGTGGTTTTGAATTGAATTATTAATTAACAACAAATTAACAAATTAACAAATTAACAAATTAACAAATTAACAAATTAACAAATTAACAAATTAACAAATTAACAAATTAACAAATTAACAAATTAACAAATTAACAAATTAACAAATTAACAAATTAACAAATTAACAAATTAACAAATTAACAAATTAACAAATTAACAAATTAACAAATTAACAAATTAACAAATTAACAAATTAACAAATTAACAAATTAACAAATTAACAAATTAACAAATTAACAAATTAACAAATTAACAAATTAACAAATTAACAAATTAACAAATTAACAAATTAACAAATTAACAAATTAACAAATTAACAAATTAACAAATTAACAAATTAACAAATTAACAAATTAACAAATTAACAAATTAACAAATTAACAAATTAACAAATTAACAAATTAACAAATTAACAAATTAACAAATTAACAAATTAACAAATTAACAAATTAACAAATTAACAAATTAACAAATTAACAAATTAACAAATTAACAAATTAACAAATTAACAAATTAACAAATTAACAAATTAACAAATTAACAAATTAACAAATTAACAAATTAACAAATTAACAAATTAACAAATTAACAAATTAACAAATTAACAAATTAACAAATTAACAAATTAACAAATTAACAAATTAACAAATTAACAAATTAACAAATTAACAAATTAACAAATTAACAAATTAACAAATTAACAAATTAACAAATTAACAAATTAACAAATTAACAAATTAACAAATTAACAAATTAACAAATTAACAAATTAACAAATTAACAAATTAACAAATTTACAAATTTACAAATTAACAAATTAACAAATTAACAAATTAACAAATTAACAAATTAACAAATTAACAAATTAACAAATTAACAAATTAACAAATTAACAAATTAACAAATTAACAAATTAACAAATTAACAAATTAACAAATTAACAAATTAACAAATTAACAAATTAACAAATTAACAAATTAACAAATTAACAAATTAAAAAATTAACAAATTAACAAATTAAAAAATTAACAAATTAACAAATTAACAATTTAACAAATTAACAAATTAACAAATTAACAAATTAACAAATTAACAAATTAACAAATTAACAAATTAACAAATTAACAAATTAACAAATTAACAAATTAACAAATTAACAAATTAACAAATTAACAAATTAACAAATTAACAAATTAACAAATTAACAAATTAACAAATTAACAAATTAACAAATTAACAAATTAACAAATTAACAAATTAACAAATTAACAAATTAACAAATTAACAAATTAACAAATTAACAAATTAACAAATTAACAAATTAACAAATTAACAAATTAACAAATTAACAAATTAACAAATTAACAAATTAACAAATTAACAAATTAACAAATTAACAAATTAACAAATTAACAAATTAACAAATTAACAAATTAACAAATTAACAAATTAACAAATTAACAAATTAACAAATTAACAAATTAACAAATTAACAAATTAACAAATTAACAAATTAACAAATTAACAAATTAACAAATTAACAAATTAACAAATTAACAAATTAACAAATTAACAAATTAACAAATTAACAAATTAACAAATTAACAAATTAACAAATTAACAAATTAACAAATTAACAAATTAACAAATTAACAAATTAACAAATTAACAAATTAACAAATTAACAAATTAACAAATTAACAAATTAACAAATTAACAAATTAACAAATTAACAAATTAACAAATTAACAAATTAACAAATTAACAAATTAACAAATTAACAAATTAACAAATTAACAAATTAACAAATTAACAAATTAACAAATTAACAAATTAACAAATTAACAAATTAACAAATTAACAAATTAACAAATTAACAAATTAACAAATTAACAAATTAACAAATTAACAAATTAACAAATTAACAAATTAACAAATTAACAAATTAACAAATTAACAAATTAACAAATTAACAAATTAACAAATTAACAAATTAACAAATTAACAAATTAACAAATTAACAAATTAACAAATTAACAAATTAACAAATTAACAAATTAACAAATTAACAAATTAACAAATTAACAAATTAACAAATTAACAAATTAACAAATTAACAAATTAACAAATTAACAAATTAACAAATTAACAAATTAACAAATTAACAAATTAACAAATTAACAAATTAACAAATTAACAAATTAACAAATTAACAAATTAACAAATTAACAAATTAACAAATTAACAAATTAACAAATTAACAAATTAACAAATTAACAAATTAACAAATTAACAAATTAACAAATTAACAAATTAACAAATTAACAAATTAACAAATTAACAAATTAACAAATTAACAAATTAACAAATTAACAAATTAACAAATTAACAAATTAACAAATTAACAAATTAACAAATTAACAAATTAACAAATTAACAAATTAACAAATTAACAAATTAACAAATTAACAAATTAACAAATTAACAAATTAACAAATTAACAAATTAACAAATTAACAAATTTACAAATTAACAAATTAACAAATTAACAAATTTACAAATTAACAAATTAACAAATCAACAAATTAACAAATTAACAAATTAACAAATTAACAAATTAACAAATTAACAAATTAACAAATTAACAAATTAACAAATTAACAAATTAACAAATTAACAAATTAACAAATTAACAAATTAACAAATTAACAAATTAACAAATTAACAAATTAACAAATTAACAAATTAACAAATTAACAAATTAACAAATTAACAAATTAACAAATTAACAAATTAACAAATTAACAAATTAACAAATTAACAAATTAACAAATTAACAAATTAACAAATTAACAAATTAACAAATTAACAAATTAACAAATTAACAAATAAACAAATTATTAAATAAAAAATTAACAAATTAACAAATTAACAAATTAACAAATTAACAAATTAACAAATTAACAAATTAACAAATTAACAAATTAACAAATTAACAAATTGACAAATTAACAAATTAACAAATCAACAAATTAACAAATTAACAAATTAACAAATTAACAAATTAACAAATTAACAAATTAACAAATTAACAAATTAACAAATTAACAAATTAACAAATTAACAAATTAACAAATTAACAAATTAACAAATTAACAAATTAACAAATTAACAAATTAACAAATTAACAAATTAACAAATTAACAAATTAACAAATTAACAAATTAACAAATTAACAAATTAACAAATTAACAAATTAACAAATTAACAAATTAACAAATTAACAAATTAACAAATTAACAAATTAACAAATTAACAAATTAACAAATTAACAAATTAACAAATTAACAAATTAACAAATTAACAAATTAACAAATTAACAAAATAACAAATTAACAAATTAACAAATTAACAAATTAACAAATTAACAAATTAACAAATTAACAAACTAACAAATTAACAAATTAACAAATTAACAAATTAACAAATTAACAAATTAACAAATTAACAAATTAACAAATTAACAAATTAACAAATTAACAAATTAACAAATTAACAAATTAACAAATTAACAAATTAACAAATTAACAAATTAACAAATTAACAAATTAACAAATTAACAAATTAACAAATTAACAAATTAACAAATTAACAAATTAACAAATTAACAAATTAACAAATTAACAAATTAACAAATTAACAAATTAACAAATTAACAAATTAACAAATTAACAAATTAACAAATTAACAAATTAACAAATTAACAAATTAACAAATTAACAAATTAACAAATTAACAAATTAACAAATTAACAAATTAACAAATTAACAAACTAACAAATTAACAAATTAACAAATTAACAAATTAACAAATTAACAAATTAACAAATTAACAAATTAACAAATTAACAAACTAACAAATTAACAAATTAACAAATTAACAAATTAACAAATTAACAAATTAACAAATTAACAAATTAACAAATTAACAAATTAACAAATTAACAAATTAACAAACTAACAAATTAACAAATTAACAAATTAACAAATTAACAAATTAACAAATTAACAAATTAACAAATGAACAAATTAACAAGTTAACAAATGTAACAAAATTAACAAATGTAACAAAATTACGAAATTTAACAAAATTACGAAATTCAACAAAATTACGAAATTTTACAAAATTACGAAATTTAACCAAATTACGTAATTTAACAAAATTACAAAATTTTACAAAATTACGAAATTTAACAAAATTACGAAATTTAACAAAATTACAAAATTTAACAAAATTACGAAATTTAACAAAATTACGAAATTTAACAAAATTACGAAATTTAACAAAATTACAAAATTTGACAAAATTACGAAATTTAACAAAATTACGAAATTTAACAAAATTACGAAACTTTACAAAATTACAAAATTTAACAAAATTACGAAATGTAACAAAATTACGAAATTTAACAAAATTACAAAATTTTACAAAATTACGAAATTTAACAAAATTACAAAATTTAACAAAATTACGAAATTTAACAAAATTACGAAATTCTAAAAAAGTGAAATTATCAAAATCACGAGGTATAACAAAATCAGCAAATGCAGCAAAATTTCCAATACCTTAAAAAAAGTTTTTTTTTTCAATAAATTATAAATAAATCTACGTTACGGTAGCCCGTACCAGAACTCACCGACTGTCACTCATGCAGCAAAAAAGGCAACAACTTTAATCAAAAACCCAACACGGAAAGGGCAGGTCCCATTCTCCGTCACTTGGTGCGAAAAGGGACAAACGTACGCACATGTCATCGAGGCGAGGGTTGACATCCGTTTGATCTTCCAAGCAAAAAAACGGCACGTGACTTGACACCAGCCCCCTTTTTTTCGCCCGGCAGGGCTCGGATTGTTTTTCCAAACACTTTATCTAATTTGGAAAAGTAAAGATTTAACTGGTAGGGTAAATATTTGCGATTAAGGCCCCGAAGGTAGTGATCCGGAAAAAAGGGGTTTGAATGTGGTAGACCAGTCGGAAATGAGAAGAGGAAAGAGGGATTATGATACCTCTTTTATTGTTTTGGGGAAATTTGAAACATGTTCGGAGAGTTTATCTGATGAGAAACAATTGCGAGTTTGATCAATCATGGGAAAACGAATTTGACACTTGAGATTTTTTTTGACAGAAATGATTTGATCGTTATGTCAAAAATTAAATTCAATTTCTATTTAAACACAATAACTTTTGACAGATTTAAAGAAACGATTTAAAAGAAATTTAAATTTTTAAAAGTCTTATGAGAAATATCAACACCAAAAATATTACTTCTTCCTACTAAATAATTCAATTTCAGTTAGCAACACTACACTCAATTTTCAAAAAAGAGACATCATTCATTTCAAATTTTCCACCAAATCAATCTTCTCCTTACGCAAGGCCAATTTCACGCACCTCATCGCTAAACGACGCATAAAAATGTTTACTTTGTCCTCTGCCAGTAGTCAGTGTCCTCCCCCTCCAGAAACGTATTACAAGCGCGGGGCTGCCACTTCTTATTAGCTAGTTTATATACCAGAATGCTCACGTTCTATTTGCCAACGGGTCACGTGTCTTCCCACGTGGGCACGTGGACACCTCCAGGACAACGTCGCTGGTCGCGGCCGAGTTCAACGATATTGGTTTTCATCGGTTTGCTGAAACTACAACTGGTCTACGAGATTCCGGGGTCGTGTCACTGCGCCTGTGGTGGACACGTGTCAATGATGCGAAATATGGTTGTCGTCAGGACTGTATTACGTTTGGTTGTGGTTCGAATTGATTTGTGACGTTTTGTTTAGGGAAGTTTGGTTGGTAGGCGGATTTCAAATAAAGTCTTATTTTCGAGCCATATCTGTGAAAAAAAAACTAAAAAGTATCACAAAATACTTTTTTTATACATCATTTCTGTTTTGCAAATTATCCATAATTTCACGAAAATATTATGTTTTCCTCTTTTTTTCATCTGTGGTTCCAAAAATCATTATGCAATGTGTTTAAAATTGTTTACAAATTTGTCAATTTTTATCAATCTAATCTAATCTAACACAAACATGGCCAGTTCGATGAAAGCATGCTGGAAAATCTTGTGATTAGATTACGCCCAAAGCACTTTTCATGTCATCATTAATAATTGCAGTACATCCGAGAACACCCGAAAATGTAAAACTTAAATTAAAGCGGCCAGCTCTACTACGTTGTGTTTACCGCAGAGAGGATTCTGTGAACGGATCACATTTCACAAATTTGTAAATTTTTATCAATGAAAATTTAATGTTACAGTCTTTATTTTATTTGAACTAGAGCGTCCAATTTCCCGGGGTTACAAATTTCCCGGGAAACGGGAAATTTTCAACCAATTTCCCGGGAAATCCCGGGAATTCCCGGGAAATTTTAAATTTATTGAAAATTGTTATGATTTTGGTTTTAATTAATATTATGCAACAAAATTGTATAGGACATCAACATTTATGTTTTAAATAAGTGTGAAAATCAATTAACAGCTTGACTGCATGTAAAAAATCATTCAACTACAAGAAAATGTATATTGGTAGTTTTTGATAAGATATATTTTTTATCAATGTGTTTAAACTGTGAGTAAAATGAATCCATAATCCACAATCATAAAATTTCTTGTGGTTTGGTTGAGCGTTTTAGCAGAATGCATTACTATGAATTCAAAGAGACGAGTTGTTCCTTCTAATTCCGCTATATATTTTTAATATCTTGATAGATACGTATTTCGTTTACTACTTGCAGACTTCATTAGTGTTCTGTTCTCGAGTCTTAGTCTTAGTTCTTAGTCGAGAACAGAACACTGATGAAGTCTGCAAGTAGTAGACGAAATATGTATCTGTCAAGATATAACAAATCTCGGGTTAGTTTTCAAAAGGTCGTAAGCGCCAGTTGTCCAAAATTGAGTTTTTGGCACGGTTGCACTCTTCTAACGCACTACTAACGATCTACTCGAGCAGAATTTCCATAAAAATAAATTTAAACATAAATATCGCTCGCATATAAAAGGTCGAATGTGCTTTTCATACGGAGAAGTCACATACGTCCTTGGTGATGCAAGGTCGTAAGTACTGATAATTTCAAAAATGTACTTACGCTCATAGAAAAAGGACGTAAATTCAGTTTTAATTGCTTTTTGATTATGCGCACATGAGTTAGTACGAAAAAATATGAATATTTGTTATCCCGTTAAAAACATTGCGCTGATTATATGACTTAAAGGATGCGCGAAGAATATTTTCCAATTTGCCAGCCAGCAAAACGAAGTTTTAGTCTTTTATTCCGGCAGAGGCGGCTAGCTTCCCCCAAAATCATCATTTTGTGTGGCAGCCTAAACCAACACAAAATCAAGTTGCTTAATCTATTCAGGAACAAGCGATAATGACCGCATTCATCTTATCACGCATAAACGCCCTCTCAAAACTCCAGGAACCCCGAGTTCTTCAAGGTCCTATAGACCACTGAAGAAAAGATAAACAAATCAGTGGTAATTCGTCATTTTGTTCGTGCTCTCAGCTAGCGTATGAGCCATCGCGAGAGAGGGAGAATAAAATCTGTAAGTTGGACCTTTCTCCCCTGCGATGTTTTCTCCCAATCTTCTAAAAAACACAAAACATCGACTGCCCTCTTTGCGGGGGGTGTTGAAACGATGTTCAAAATAATAATGTTTGATTTAAATGTGGTTTAGTCAAAAAAATTATAAATTTTGCCAATGGTCGTATTATCATTCTTACTAAAAAAAAGTCCCAAGTACAGGGACGTATGAAACAATTTGCTCATGTAAAAGGTCGAATCAACCTGGTGTGGTAAATCAAGGCTAAAACACACATTAATTGTTGAAAATTTCAAATCACATGATATGACAACCATAGCTTATAGTCAAAGCTATGATTTTGACTAAAAATATGCCCTTGAAACCCACTTACATATAAATAAGAATTAAAATAATGGTTGAAAACTTGTTCATCGGTTTTCCCCACTTGAGGGGTTTGGCTTTTACGAAGTTTTGAAAACTAACCCGAGAAATGGTAAAGCTTTTTAGTGTTGGTTTTACTCCAAACAACCCAATGTTTTCAAATATTTGAAGCAAGCTTTGAATATATTTTTGCATTTTTTGAGAACAAACAATAGAAAGTAATTTTTCAATGTTTTTTTTTGTTGTATTATTATGCAACATGATTTAAATTATACGATAAATTAACTTCATTCCACAAAAAGTCTTCTATTTTTTCACATCTAACTCTCTAACACCTGGAGTTGCACCAGTGCTCCATAATTCTTTTACTTCAAATTGTAATTTGTTTAGTATTAGGTATTCAACCAATTGAATTAATTCTTTTTGCACAAATTCGATTTTCATCTCATTTGATCATGGTAAACAAAATCGTAAAAAAATCTCAATTTTAATTTGGAGGTAAGGAGTTAATATTGTTTAAATGAAATAACATCAATCTGTTAAAAGCCTAACTAATTGTAATAATTTAATACTCACTAAGTGAGATCAATTCCCAGTTGCTTCAAAAATTGATATGATCAGGAATAATTCTGATATCATAATTTCTGATAATCTGATTAATTATATATAAGCCAAACAATACATTTCATTGAACAAAATCATGTTGAGTTTGTTGATTCATTATTTTATCAGAGCATTTTCAAAAAATGGTTCCAAAAATTTAAGAAAATGTATACTTCCGCTTGAATTTCGGGAATTCCCGGGAAATTTACAAATTTCCCGGGAAACGGGAAATATTTTTTTTCGGGAAATCCCGGGAATTCCCGGGAATTTTTTTCCCGGGACGGGAAATTGGACGCTCTAATTTGAACCCCTGATTGTTTATGGAAAATTCTAAGGAAGGGAGGGCAAAAACCTAAAAAAAATAATATATAAATCATATTGTAATTACATAAGACCGTTGCAAATATAGTCGAGGGGGGGGGGGGGGGGGTAAAAAAATAAAGAAGTATAAACATTGAAATTACGAGCCATGGTTTCATCATTTTAATGAAAAAATTGTTTTAAAATGCATTATACACCTGTCCTGTTGTTTTGCCATCATTATTTTCCAAAATATGTAAATATTGCCGAAAATTTTATTTTTTGCGAAAAACATTAGAATTTCATAAAAATTCAAAACATTTTTAAACAAGCCCAAACATGCTCAATATGATTATCAAAAAATGCATTTTAGATTGTTTTCAGTTGATTAGACTTTTTCATGGAAATTTTGAAGTTTTTTGGAAAAATGTTTTTTTGCCCCCTGATTTTTTAGACCAATTCTGAAGGGGGGGGGGGGGACATAAACTTTGAAAAATATTTGCAACGGCCTTATTGTAAAACTACACATTTTTTCTTCCATGAAATGCTAGACGAAATGTGTTATTTTTTAACAAAAAAAACTAGTGAAATTTCCATCTTCAGATGGATTTACCTTTAAATGTTCACCTAGCAGTTTTCAACTTTTTACAGTGCGTTTCTTTATTAAAAAATCTATAGGTTGGTACAAATTTAATTCAATGTTTTTGTCTATCGGCTCTGGTGAAGGTCGAGGGCTTCAAATTTCATTTCAGAATTAAGAAAAGTAGGCAAAAAGTATTACAACCATCACAAATTGGCAAAATATCAATTAATTTATGAAAATATATTTTACTTAAACTTCAACATCTTTAACAGATCTGTCGTCCCAAAATTCAAATTATATATGAAGAATAAATAGTTTTTACTCGAATAAAAAAACATATTTAAGGATAATGGGACCATCTGTAAACCACGTGGACACTTTTTTGGAAACCTACCTCGAAGGTTTCCATACAAAACATTTGTTTTGTATTGAGCGTGCTTTATCGGTAAGCGACAAAAGGTCGAATGCCAAAAGTCGAATGTCGAAAGTGGACAAAAGGTCGAATGGACAAAACGTCGAAAGAACAAAAGGTTTAATATGAAAAAAAAATTAAACAAAAATAATAATAAATATATTTAGTAAATTAAAAAAAAATATTTAGTAAATTTTCTAACAAAGAAAGCATCTACACTGAAACAAAAAAAAGTACCAATTTCCTTAATTCTAAGAATTTTGCCTACCTTTCTTATTAATAAATCCAAAAAACCCAATTTCTAAATAAGAAAATGAGACAAAATTCCTAGAATTTATGAATTTATTACTTTTTTTTATTCCAGTGTTTTTGAACGTGTAAAGATTTAGTTAGACTCCTAAAATATTTTTGAAAAATGTGTTTTCTTACAAACAAATTCGTTATTTTCTGTGAGTTAATCTATTCTTTTAATAATGAGCAGATCTTTCACATAACTTCCAAGCTGTTTACCGAGAGTTTAACCCTTAAAAAAAAATTGCTTCAATTTTGTAAGTTATCAATTCTCTAAAAACAACTATTCATGATTGTTGTAATATTTTGTGTTTTATATTCTTATAAAAAAAACGTTCTTCTAAAATGTTTTGTGAGTCTTTCCGTTCCTTAAAAGAAATTTGTATTGATGGTTGAAATGTGTTTTTTTTTTATTCTAAAACAACCTAGTGTTGATATTCGCAATTCTTTTGTCAGGTTTTCCAGTCTTTAAAAAATGTCCAACTTCTTAAATATTTTCCATTTTTTTGAACAACCTTTCCTTGATTGTCATAAAATTTTGGTGATTTTTTTTTTCATACATGAGCAGAACTTTTTTTTAAATGTCCGAAATTTATTATTCTTTGAAAACAACCTATTCTTGATTGATATAATATTTTGGGAGTTTTTCACTCTTTCAAAAATAATCAGATCATTAAAAAAATGTCGTACATCTATTTTTATGTTTTGCATTCTTGAAAACAATCTTGAATGTTAATTTCTTTTTGTTTTCGAAAACAACCTAATTTTGATAGTCGTAATATTTTTGTCAGTTTTTCCATTCTTTCGAAAATTTTCAGTTCTTTCAAAAAAGTCAAACTTCTAATATATTTTATATAACAACCTATTCTAGTAGCATTTTTGTGAGTGAAATAAAAAAAATATAAAAATTGAAATGACAAGCCATAGGCTCAACATTTGAATGAAAAAAGTATTTTAAAATTCATTTTACACTTGTTCAGTAGTTTTGAAATCATTTGTTTTCAAAAAAAAAAAAAGATTTAACGAAAACAAACATCAGCGACAAAAATAACTTTTGTGGTACTATTGATCGAAATTTATAACAAAAATCTAGAATTTTTAAAAAAGCGCAAACATCATAAAAATGATTCTAAACGAAGAGGGAATCCATTTTATATTGATTTCAGCTGATTGCATTGCATTAAAATTTTGAAGTTTTTTGAAAAAATATTTGTTTTGCCCCCTGATTTTTCGGGCCGATTTTGAAGGTGGTGGAGGTGAAAAAAACTTTTCAAAATATTTGTACCAGCATTAAGCAAAATTGTTTCTTAACGGAATTGCAAAAATATTACAGTCCAGACTCGATTATCCAAAGCCTCGATTATCCGAAGTTTCGATTATCCGAAGTTCGATTATCCGAAGGTTTGTATTGGGACTTCGGATAATCAAATCACGAACAAAAAAAACCTTTTTCTTGTTTTTAACATAAAATTCGAGTTTTACGACCTCATTTTAGTCAAATTAAAAATGTTGGTTGCATTTTTTAATATAACATCACCGCCATTTTAGCCGCCATCTTGCATTTAAAAATTTCAAATCATTTTAGCGTAGTTTACGGGTCATACTTAAGCTCGACAATCAAAAATTAGACAAAAACAAAAAAAATCGTTATTAAGTTTTGATTTTCCGAAGTGAAATTTTTCCGAGACCTTCGGTTAATCGATTCTGGACTGTATTTGCGTAAGGTTCCAAATAGCAGCCAATATATTTGGACCAAATTTTGCTTTAAATCGACGAAGCAGTTAAATTTGCTCAACCTGAAACTATAAAAAAAAAATAAAAAAAAAAAACAGATAACTCCTACACACAAACTAATCAATGCCCAAAATCCGCAGTCCTGCGCGTAATCCAAACAAATAAAAATGGGACAGTCGCAACAATAAAATAATTTCGTAAACATTAAATCCGCAACAACAAATGCGCTAGGTAAAAACAAAACGAAAAAGAGAGAGAGAATAAAAAAAGTTGCACCCAGTCCTGGCAAATAATTGCCAGTGTGTGTAAATAAATTTGGCTAAAATGCAGCAGCAGAAACAACCTCAACAGTACACACACACGCTCACACAAATTGAAGCCAGACTGGGTGAAAACACACAGAGCAAAAAGGCCAGTGTGGCCAGTTGGTCTCGTAATTGGTGGGCAAATCTATTCTTTTTTTTCCAGCCAGCTCTCGCGAAAATGATTCCGAAACCAGCAAACAAATAAAATAAAGCAAAAAAGATTAATTATAAATGTGTGAGTGTGTGTGACTGTCATTGCGAGTATTGAACCAGAGGGTAAACAACACCGATATTTATTTATTTAAACGGAATGTGAGCCCAACAACTGTTGTATGCGCTACCAAGCTCGTAAAGTTTGGGAAATACCGAAAATCGGTCCACAAATTCGGGAGTCACATTTTGAAACGGACTATTTTGAGTCATAGTTGTACTACTTTATCAAATTTAATGACAGTTGAAGAACTCACCCTGAAGAAGTTCCAAAAGTGAGCCGAAACGTCAAAATGAAAAAAATCACATTTGTCTTTCTGTCCCTTCCGAAATGTTTCCACCGCAATTTCCCCCAGTCCCGTTTTATGAGTTTCCAGCAATTTAGTGTCACTGGTCGGTGATCGGTTTGTTTGCTGGAAATTATGGAGCCCAGGGACAGTGATTTCGAGCAAGCGTCAACCCGGCGGAAACTATCATTATTTGTTGACCATTAAATTACGGTTCGGTTGAGAGGGGGAAGGTCAATTTATTGCGCTTTGATTGGAACGGTGACTTTTGTTTGATGGTGTGATTGTGGGAATAAAAGTTTGAATTTTGCTGCTTTTTAAGCGTAAGATAAACCAGGGTTAGCATAAAAGGTAAGCGTTTGGAGAGGTGGAAGAATGACTAAGAAAGAGTTTAATCGCCTGCTGGTAGGCAACCGAGTTGTTTTGAAATTGCTGCACAAACGTTTAAAGGAACAGGTTAGAAAAATTTAATAAAGTTCAAGTCTAAGAAAATGGTAAAACCGACAAAAAAATGTCTGTGCAGGCTCAACTTGAGGAGAAGAACTTTGTGTGCACTTTGAATTTTTAAAAATATTTAGATAGAGAGACAAATATTTTTTTGTAGTAATTGTGTAATTGTATATTTAAATAAATTACTAACAATTATCAAACAATAAGAGATCTATAAAACTATCTATCTTTTTACGATGATGAATAAACCGAAATCCAAATATAAGCATTTATTTTGTGTTTTTGCTCCTATTTCTCTTTCTCCTATTTTGTGTTTATTTGCTGTTATTTGGTCCATATTTTAATTTGTAAAGCAATAATTTCCTAATTAAAAACGATTTTAAACTATTTATCCTATCAAGATTATTTGAAATCGAAAGGTTAGACCACAAACTTTACAACTTCTTTTGGTTGACAATGAATGGTGGCGGCAAGAGGTTTTGATGCCGCGTTACCTTCGTGCCGTACTAAAACGTCAAAATCTTGATCACGTTAATGGCCTCCAAAGGCCCAAACTATAAAGGAAAACCCCATTTGTACCGTTGATTTTTACGAGTTTTGACAAACTTTTTGAGCGGTGGAAATGGCAGATGCATCGATCACCCTTTTAAATTGACGACGACAACAAGCTGTCATTGCGTGTCAAGGTTTTGGTAGGTTGAAGGTGGCCTGCAGTACACGCTGATTTCTAGATAACTTATTCGAGTGTTATTTTCAGTGAGATTTTGACGTAGCCAAACCAGTTTGGGATTAAGCAAGGCTAGTGATTTTCACGGCAAGAAAAATAAATTTCGTGGCATTTACAAAACATTGGAATTTCACGATTCTCTAAAATACGATCCAAATGAACGCAAAAAAAAAGTTATTTCAGAGTATTGGTGGACAGGAAGGTTACTGAAAAAGGTAAAAAGAAGTTCAAGATACAAAATATAACCCTTGACAAACAAAAATCATTGAAAAAAAAAACTATTTCAAGTTTGTGAATTTTGTTGAATTTTTATCAGCTGAAATAATGATTCAGCTCTCTTTATTTTTCTGAGATTCTAGAAATTTAATTTAGTTAACTTTTTAAAAAACAAAGCACATCCTTAACAACATATTTACAAAACATAAAATATGTTAAATAAATGAAATAAAATCTAGGATTGAGTCGGTAAGTTCATCAATTTTGGAATTAGAAGACATTCCTTCGTTGCCGAGTATCCTAGAACTGTCTAGTATTGGATAAAATTTAAGTATTAGTGATTGTTACTAGAATTTGAGCGATTTTCACTTAATTAAAATTCTTGTAGTTCAAATGTATTTGTTTGAACATTTAAAAAAATTTTATGGAATGAATATACACTTTTATATGTATTTTATGACGATCTCAGATAGAATTGTTTTTCAGAGAAAAACTGGAGAAATATCACTTTTGTAAGAAAAAATTTATGTTTAAATATTAAATTACAATGATTTTATAACTTCGAATTAGAGCGTCCAATTTCCCGGGGTTACACGTTTCCAAGGAACCGGGAAACTTTCAACCAAATTCCCGGGAAATCCCGGGAATTCCCGGGAAATTTTGAATTTATTAAAATTGTTCTATTCTTGGTTCTCAATTAAATTTTTCATAAAAATTGAATAGGACAGCGACTTAAATGATTAAAATAAGTCTAAAGATCAACTAATAGCTTAACTGCATGTAAAAATTCATACAACTACAAAAAAAAAATATTTTTTCTAATTTTATAAGCTCAAATTGTATAATAAATCAAAAAATGATCTCTGGTATTTTTTGTTGAGAAGTATTTTTTCATCAAAGTGTTTGGACAGTAAGTTAAATGAATCCATACTCCACAATCCTAAAATTTCTTTAAAACTTGCTTCTGTGACCAGTTTGAGAGAGTATGGTTTGACACATAAGGTTAAAGCGAATAAAATCATTTAGAAATAGTTTGTTTCATAGCTAATAACTTTTCTTAACCAAGTTATACTAGTTTTAGCTCTTGAATTTTTTTTTAAACTTTTTAGTTTCCTTAAAATCTAACTTTTCGTGTTTGTTTTACTTCAAACAATTCAATTTTTTTCACATATTTGGAGCAAGTTTTTAAACTATGCATTTTTCGGGAACCTCTTAAACAATACAAAGTAGTTTTTCAATGACTTTTTTAATGTTTTTTTTCCACATGGTTTTCAGGTTTATAATTGACTTCTGTTAAACGTTTTTCATAGAACGAAAACATGATTTAAATTATACGATAAATTGTCATCATCCCACTACACACAAAAAAATATTTCCGAATGTTACATCATTTATGGTGTAACACTTTTGTACGTCATTAAACATTTAAATTTAAATGCAATTTGATGTTTATTTGCAACAAAGTTTACGTAAAAACATGAATATCAAGTTTACATCAACTGAGTTTACATGTGATTCATTTTTTCCGTGTCGAGTAAATTCGAATATTTTTTTCTGTGTACCACTCTCCAAACTTTTTCATGTTAAACCTTCTAACACCCATTGTTGCCCCAGTGCTCCATAATTGTTTTACTTTAAATTGAATGTTTTTAGCGAATTGAAATAATTCTTCCTGCAAAATCTTATTTGAAATATTTAATGAAACCAATTCAATTTTCATCTAATTTGATCATGGTAAACAAAAACTTAAACAATCTCAATTTTGCTTTGGCTGGAAAAGGTTTAAATATTATTTGTTCTATATCGAATTACTCTTTAAAAAGTTTACCTGAATTGTAAAAGTTTATTTTCATTAAGCAAGGTCTATTTCCAGTTTCTTCAGAAATTAATATTGTCTGAAATAAATCTTGGTATTAAATTGAATTTCCTCCTTTTTTTCCAGGGCATTTTAAAAAAATTGGGTCCAAAAAATATAGAAAATGAAAAAAAAAAATATACTTCCGCTTGAATTTTGGGAAAACGGGAAATATTTTTTTACGGGAAATCTCGGGATTTTTTCCCGGCACGGGAAATTGGACGCTCTACTTCGAATTTTGGCCGATTTTTGCGTGACATACTTTATGGATGACGCCTTAAACTAGAAACTTTTTTCAATTCTATTGTGAATTCCACTCAAATCCTCATAATTGATGATTATAATTTTTCCAAACCTGAGTAAAATAGTCACTTTAAGAATGAATTTCTTTCAAGTTTCTTATTTTTAATTTGACTGAGAGCGAACTAACAAAACAATGACTAAAAACTAAATTGAAAATAAAAGAATAATGTCACTATGTATTTTGTTCGATTTGAGCAAAATCAAAGTGAAAACAACCCATTAAGTAGGTATATTTAAATGCGCGTGTACGTTAGCCACCTTCAGCCTACAAAACCTTGACACGCGATGACAACACGCAGACATCTGACATCCGTCAATTATTAAATTTTGAGGGAGGGTAGTGGATGGTTTGTTTGTTGTTTTGTTTTTTTAGAGAAATGCATGCTTGCAATGTGAGACCAATACGCTTATAATCATATTTTACACAAAATTACGAGGTCCATGAAGTGTGTTTTATAGAATAATACCCTTTACAATTTAATTGGTTCACAGACATAAGAGATCATTTTCTTGTTATTCCAATAGTTGAAAATTTTAATAAAACTAGAAAACAAAATAAAACTTTTAAATTTTCCAACAATATCCTTTGTTTGAAAAGAAACAAAAAAAGAGTCTTTAGCATGCTTGTCTATGCTTCGGATCATGAAAACTAATAACCCTTCAAAGTTGGGCTACTGGACTTGATCTGGTCTCATAATCGGCTCATAATACATAAACATAACCAACCTCAATCCAAATCGAATCAAGTTAACCCGGGCATGGTCTTCGGGTCTATAGGACCCAGTAGCACTATAAAAGTAATTGTAACTTTTTACCAAAAACACCTAGAGATCTGAAATTTTGTGACTTTGTGTATCTTACTAAGACACACATTCTGGCCAAAAATGAACTTCCGGTGGCCACCGGAAGTGCCCACCAAAAAAAAACTGACACCAATGGTATTCCGGGTCTATAGGACCCAGAAATGTTTTCAGCTGCCAAAATTCGAGATTGTAACCGATTTTGGATGTCTTGACCGCAAATGAAAGGCTAGGATGTCTACTTTCTGAATCCGACCGGCAGAACCGGGTTTGGACACCGTGGCCACCAGGAACCTGCTATAACCGAAAAAAGTCCTTTTTGAGGCCCCTACTTTGAGGACCTGTATCTCCGAAACGATTGCACATAGCAGGTTGCTTCCGGTTGCATTCGACAGGTAATAACCTGAATTTTAAGCCCCAGAAAAAATAATTGGTCCATAGTGGCCACCGGTTCCGGTAACCCGGAACTTCCGGAAAACTTGATTTTTGCAGTTTTTGACATAAAACCGTCACACAGACCAGTATTTTGAAACGGATTATTTTGCAAATCATTGCAGAAGGATACTACATACTACCCCTGACTGTTTGGTATCGGTTCTGGCCAACTCTGACCAATCCAGAACCGGTTCCAAGGTACCACTAAAACGGTTCCAATAATTGTCACGCTAGAAACCCGTCATGTTGCATATCAAACTTCATGAAATTGCATGTTATGACCATCTGAGGTCATGCCGATGTCCTCTGACACAACCTGGTCACTCCGGAACCGGTCACCAGTGGCCACTGAGGGACACTATCGGAATATGCAATGAACCCTATCATCCGACATATCAAACTTCATGAAATTGAAAGTTATGACCATCTGAGGTCATGCCGATGTCCTCTGACCCATCCTGGTCACTCCGGAACCGGGTACCGGTGGCCACTGGGGGACACTATCGGAATATGCAATGAACCCTATCATCCGACATATCAAACTTCATGAAATTGAAAGTTATGACCATCTGAGGTCATGCCGATGTCCTCTGACACAACCTGGTCACTCCGGAACCGGTTACCGGTGGCCACTGGGGGACACTATCGGAATATGCATAAACCCTATCATCCGACGTATCACACTTCATGAAATTGAAAGTTATGACCATCTGAGGTCATGCCGATGTCCTCTGACACAACCTGGTCACTTCGGAACCAGTTACCGGTGGCCACTGGGGGACACTATCGGAATATGCATAAACCCTATCATCCGACGTATCAAACTTCATGAAATTGAAAGTTATGACCATCTGAGGTCATGCTGATGTCCCCTGACCCAACCTGGTCACTCCGGAACCGGTCACCGGTGGCCACTGAGGGACACTATCGGAATATGCAATGAACCCTATCATCCGACGTATCAAACTTCATGAAATTGAAAGTTATGACCATCTGAGGTCATGCCGATGTCCCCTGACACAACCTGGTCACTCCGGAATCGGTTACCGGTGGCCACTGAGGGACACTATCGAAATATGCAATGAACCCTATCATCCGACGTATCAAACTTCATGAAATTGCAAGTTATGACCATCTGAGGTCATGCCGATGTCTTATTACCTAACCTGATCACTCCGGAACCGGTGGCCACTTGGGGACACTATCGGAATATGCAATGAACCCTGTCATCCGACGTATCAAACTTCATGAAATTGAACATTCTTACCATCTGAGGTCATGCTAACGTCCTTTGAGCTTATCTGGTCACTCCAGAATCGGTTACCGTTGGCCACTTGGTGACACTCTCTGAATATGTAGTAAACCCTATCATCCGACGTATCAAACTTCATGAAATTGAAAGTTATGACCATCTGAGGTCATGCTAACGTTCTTTGAACTTATCTGGCCACTTCGGAATCGGTTTCCGATGGCCACTTGGGGACACTTGTGGAATATGCTAGAAACCCTATCATCCGAAATATCAAACTTCATAGAATTGAAAATTATTACTATCCAAGGTTATGCCGACTTCAACTAACCTTACCTGATCAATCTGGAACCGGTTACCTATGGCCACTGAGGGCCACTCCGGGACCGGTTACCAGTGGCTTTTGGGGAACATTATCGTAATATGCAATGACGGCATATCGAACAACATGAAATTGAACAATATTACATCTAAGGTAATTACGCTAACATCCCCTAACTCTATCTGGCTTTTGGAATCGGTTACCGGTGGCAACTGGTGTACACTTGTGGAATATGCGGAATAGAAACCCTATCGCCCGACATATCAAACTTCATGAGGCCGTCTTTCTCTCAAACCGAGTGTTGCCGAGATTTGGGTGCAGAAACTCTTTCATCTAACCGTTGATTTTGATATTTCAGAAATTATAGACACGCAAAAATCGGTATTTTCTCGGATAGCTAAGCTGCACTATTGGCGTTAAAATCCTCTAAATGCGAATCCAAACATGTTTGGAACTTGCTACTCGGCATGTTGTTTTGGGTACCAGGATACTGCGGCATTGAAGGCATTGAAATGGCTGATGAACTTGCCAGACTAGGCTTATCAAACATATTCGTGGATCCCGAGCCGTTCCTTGGAATCTCAAAAAGTGCCGTGAAGCAAGAAATAACTAATTCGTCACTTGTGTGCTATCTATCTCCTATCTTTTAACAGCAGACGTGTTACAAGATAGCACAAGTGACGAATTGAGGACAATCGCAAATTGCTTCAATCTGGGGCGAGATGCGTGGATTGAGACAAGCGTAAACTTTTATCACTCCAAGTCCTTCAATTACCAAGAAACATCTTGGCTTAAACCATAGGGAACTACAAATACTCGCAGGGCTTCTATCAGGACATTGTCCTGATATATATCACCTGCACAAAATCGGCATGGGGCCTAACAACCTCTGTCGTTTTTTATAACTGAGCTAGAAAGCTCGGCACATTTACTCTGCCGGATAGATGGATAAACAATGTCTGCAAAATAACCCCTCGTCTACCGATCCCATGGATAGGAGTAATTTGTAGTATGGACTGTAATCAGGGTACTTACAAAAGATAGCCTTCTTAGGTGGTCGCACAAATGCCCAAATGTGATTTTTTTTTTGATATTGATAGCCAGATTAAAAACTATAGTAATGAGAAAATGGTGAAAGATTTTGTGTCAAAAATATGTGTAATATTACATCAGGATTTGGATAATTTTTATCAGTTTCTGGTAAATTTTCATTAGGTTCACATTTTTACACATTTTTTAGGTAAAATTACTCAAAAAAGTGGTTATACAAATTTTCAACATTCCAAAATTCACATATTTTTTGCTGTGCGATATAGAAGGATACAGATGTTGGCATAACCTGGGATAGTAATAATTATCAATTCTATGAAGTTTGATATGTCGGATGATAGGGTTCTAGCATATTCCACAAGTGTCCGCAAGTGGCCATCGTAAACCGATTCCGAAGTGACCAGATAAGTTCAAAGGACGTTAGCATGACCTCAGATGGTAAGAATGTTCAATTTCATGAAGTTTGATACGTCGGATGATAGGGTTTATTACATAATCAGAGAGTGTCACCAAGTGGCCACGGGTAACCGGTTCCGGAATGACCAGGTTGGGTCAGAGGACATCATCTTGATCCCAGATGATCATAACTTTCAATTTCATGAAGTTTGACACGTCGGATGATAGGGTTTATGCATATTCCGATAGTGTCCCCCAGTGGCCACCGGTACCCGGTTCCGGAGTGACCAGGATGGGTCAGAGGACATCGGCATGACCTCAGATGGTCATAACTTTCAATTTCATGAAGTATGATATGTCGGATGATAGGGTTCATTGCATATTCCGATAGTGTCCCTCAGTGGCCACTGGTGACCGGTTCCGGAGTGACCAGGTTGGGTCAGAGGACATCGGCATGACCTCAGATGGTCATAACATGCAATTTCATGAAGTTTGATATGCAACATGACGGGTTTCTAGCGTGACAATTATTGGAACCGTTTTAGTGGTACCCTGGAACCGGTTCTGGATTGGTCAGAGTTGGCCAGAACCGATACCAAACAGTCAGGGGTAGTATGTAGTATCCTTCTGCAATGATTTGCAAAATAATCCGTTTCAAAATACTGGTCTGTGTGACGGTTTTATGTCAAAAACTGCAAAAATCAAGTTTTCCGGAAGTTCCGGGTTACCGGAACCGGTGGCCACTATGGACCAATTATTTTTTCTGGGGCTTAAAATTCAGGTTATTACCTGTCGAATGCAACCGGAAGCAACCTGCTATGTGCAATCGTTTCGGAGATACAGGTCCTCAAAGTAGGGGCCTCCAAAATGACTTTTTTCGGTTATAGCAGGTTCCCGGTGGCCACGGTGTCCAAACCCGGTTCTGCCGGTCGGATTCAGAAAGTAGACATCATAGCCTTTCATTTGCGGTCAAGACATCCAAAATCGGTTACAATCTCGAATTTTGGCAGCTGAAAACATTTCTGGGTCCTATAGACCCGGAATACCATTCGTGTACAGTCGTGCCTCGGTTTAGCACCGCATATGGGGGATGCAAAACCGAGGCGTGCATAACCGAGGTACAGAGCTTATGGGATTTTGGCTATATGGGAGACATTGGCTTTAATCGTACGAAAAATCATGCAAACATCAAAAAATTATAGTGTTTTGGAATCGGGATGATGTCAGCTATCCATTAAAATTATAATTTCATGAAAGTTTTCACAAAAATACGTATTTTTCCTGTATTTTGAAAATGCATATTTTTTCTCTAAAGAAACCAAAAATATATTGTTATTGCAATATGGGTATCAAATGATCAGATTTTTTTCATACATTTTGGATGTAATAATAACATTTTTAGAAAATACTAAATTTTTTTACAAAACTATGTTTTTTTCGAAAAAAATACTCAAAATTTCAATTTTTACAATATGGGTATCAAACGATCGGGATTTTTTTATACATTTCGAATGTAATAAAATTTATTTTTGAAAATACTCCAAATTTTCTCAAAATTACGTATTTTCGAAAAAAAAATACTCAAAATTTCAATTTTTACAATATGGGTATCAAACGATCGGGATTTTTTCATACATTTCGAATGTAATAACAACATTTTTTGAAAATACTCCAAATTTTCACAAAACTACGTATTTTCGAAAAAAATACTCAAAATTTCAATTTTTACAATATGGGTATGAAACGAGCGGGATTTTTTCATACATTTCGAATGTTATTAAAACATTTTTTGAAAATACTCAAAATTTTCACAAAACTACGTATTTTCGAAAAAAATATTTAAAATTTTAATTTTTACAATATGGGTATCAAACGATAATAATATAATAATATAACAATAACCGCAATAATTGTTTTTTTTTGAAAATACGAAATTTTGTGAAAATTTTGAGTATTTTCTAAAAATGTTGTTATTACATTCAAAATGTTTGAAAAAATCCCGATCGTTTGATACCCATATTGTAAAAATTAAAATTTTGAGTATTTTTTCGAAAATGCGTAGTTTTGTGAAAATTTGGAGTATTTTCACAAACAATGTTATTACATTCGAAATGTATGAAAAAATCCTGATCGTTTGATACCCACATTGTAAAAACGGAAATTTTGAGTTTTTTTCGAAAATACGTAGTTTTGTGAAAAATTTGAGTATTTTCTAAAAATGTTGTTATTACATTCGAAATGTATGAAAAAATCCCGATCGTTTAATACCTATGTTGTAAAAATTGAAATTTTGAGTATTTTTTCGTAAAAACGTAGTTTTGTGAAAATTTGGAGTATTTTCTAAAAATGTTGTTATTACATCCAAAATGTATGAAAAAAACCTGATCATTTGATACCCATATTGCAATAACAATATATTTTTGGATTTTTTAGTGAAAGAAAAATACATTTTCGAAATACAGGAAAAATACGTATTTTTGTGAAAATTTTCATGAAATAATAATTTTAATGGATAACTGACAGCATCCCGATTCCAAAACACTATAATTTTTTGATGTTTGCATGATTATTCATAGAATTATAGCCAATGTCTCCCATATAGCCAAAATCCCATAAGCTCTGTGCTTCAGTTAAGCACTGGGCCGTGCTTAACCGAGGCAGCTGAACGGTGCAAAACCGGGGCAGTGCAAAACCGAGGCGTGCAAAACCGAGGCATGGCTGTATGTAGAAAACGAAGACCATGGCCAGGTTAACAAACAAAAATTTCCACGCTTGGAGGTCTCCCTCCGCTCTACCTGCCTGCATCAATGAATTTCGTTTCCAGCTTCATTCATCTTCCGTTTGCTATTGATGCTGGTTCCATTTAAAAGCTGATGCTTTTTATTGTGCTGTAACTTGTTTTGATTTTTTACTACGATTTTCGCGATGGTTCTTCAAATCTCATCAACAACAAAAAATAGCGCCAACTCGACTGCACCAAGTCCAAGTTCGGGGTCGGTAATGCAACCATGTGTGATTCCAGCGATGTCGGTCGAAGACCAGAAGTGAGAAATGGTCTTGGGAGATGGTTGTCGAACCGGTGTTAATGGACTGGACTATGTGGTGGCCCTTGTTCACTTAAAAAAAAATGATAATTTAAACTAATTATATACGACATTAAATTACAGATTTTGCAAACTCGCGATGACCTTCCCAAAGCTGTTTTGTTGTGATAACCTATTGTAAATTCAAAAACCACCATTTGTGCCTAACGAGTGCCGTATAATCGAACCTATTTCTCAAAACTATGCAAATTTTCCCCCTTCTGACAGATGTTTCCAATCGCTTCCTCGCGAGGCCATAATCATTTGTCATCCTCATTCGCACGCGCGCGTTTGGATATGGGCTAAAATTTTAAAATTATACACCGAAATTTATTGCCCACCATTCCCGTTTTGCTTGCTGCAGCAGTAACGATCCAAGTAGCCAAGTTCTGAGGTCACACTGCGAAAGCGATCCCCCTGTGACAGGATGGGACCAACGTGACAAAAGAGCGAAGGTAGGCAAATGTCACCGCGCACTATGGTGACAGTCCCCTAACCCAAAATGTTAGGTTAGGGGACGTTGCTTTGTAACAATATTTATTTCTTCGCTGCTAATCTGTTTCCATTGAGAGAGTGAGTGAGACACGATGACCGGGGTGACATTAATGGGCAAATTTACTGAACTCTGGAATGACAGCTGGGAGAAAGAGAGAGGGGGAGAAGAGGGCGATTGATGTAATTTTGCAGATGCAGCCAACATTCGATAGAATATGGAAGGTCGTTAATTTGCCTAAAGTCAATTTGTTGTTTGGAAATCTCTGATTTCACCGCACACTAATCTTTACAAATGTGAGGTAATTATAAACAATCTGTGCATGGTGTGGTATGAAAAGAGTCGGAGAATGTAAATTTGCGTCGTTTAAATATTTGCAAAATTTTACTGAAATTTTTTACACTAAATATGTTTCTGTTTAATCTTAAAAATCGTTTATGCAGATCGTCATTTAAAAATTCGTAGATTTTCAATTCGGCAATGAATGATACTTGAATTAACGAATTGATTAAAAAAGTGCCCCTTGATCGTTTCATGTAAAATCAAACACTAACTTCTGGTCACACGAAATGACTCTAATCAATGAACGAATAACGTCATGATTCGAAATCCGGACACTTAGTAGCAGATCATTTTTGTTATAGCTGACAAAAAATCATGTAATATGTTGGAAATGAAGAATTATCATCAGGATGTAGTATTAACAGTCAGTTTTAAGAGAATGCATGCAAAATATGTCTTTTCTAACAATTTTTCATCAGAATTTGAAAATTAAAATGACTTGTTGAGCTTCGAATCCCGGACACTAATAAAAGCTGATTCGAAATCCGGACACTTTTGCTTCGAATTCCGGACACTCGATTTTGCTAATGAATCGCACAAATTTGGACTGAAATGTTAGTGAATGGCATTCTTTAGGTCTCAAATAAGCTGTTAACATCAAAATAATCGATATTTTATAAAAAAATTTGCTTGAATTTAAGGAAATCAAAACCATAAATTTCTGCTTTGCCTTCCCGGTGCTTCGGACGCCTATGAAATATTTCACGTGAAATGTTTCGCATTTTTGGTAATCTGATAATTTTATTTTGTTTAATTGTTTTGACATTAACTACAAAAAAACGCACACATACAACACATAGACTTTCAAATTGTTTGAAAACAAAACTAGCTTCTGACCCTATTCTTTTTAGCTGTCACTTTTTTACGCCCCGTCATCCTCGGTCATCGATTCAGCTGATTTTGCGATTTTTTGCCCTTATCAATATTCATGATAATCCGGCTGATTGGCGCGCGGAATCTGCCGCACAAAATCCCGAAGATCTAGCCCAAGGTCAATGTTACTACACGCCGGCCAAACCTGTCTGGCTACAAAACATCTTTCAAATAAAAAACAATTCAATTATTCATGACGCGCGCGGTCATTCATCCGTTTGCGACGGGGTTTTTGAACGAAATTATGTAATTGGGAATGCAAATCTTTGCGGGGTTGAATTTTGAAAAAAAAAAAGACGCGACGAAGAACTGCGCTGTTGAGGGTTAATTTAATTGGGTTGCGTGTCAACGGCTTTACGATAAGGTCAAACAGGTGTTGAACAGAGATTTTTATATTACATTTATAATTTATTTGAAGAAAATCGCATTATAAAAATTATTATTTTATTTTTTAGCAATATTTTAAATTATTTTTATACTGCATGTAAAACTAATATTTTTTTCCAAAAATATATGTTTCTATTGATACCCTCTAAAAAACATTTCTACAATCAGCAAGAGCCAACTTGATCAATTGACGTCATTTGACACATGCAGCCTCATGTTGAAAAACAACTTTTGCAAATTGATTGGATTAACCTTTCAAAAAAAGGTTCGATTTCTAATTTTATGCAAACAAAATTGCACTGAAAAAAGTAGAAAATACTGATTATTTTTATTTTTAAACCCTCTAGAAAACTTTAAGAAAATGTTGATAATTGTAAAAAATGCATTATAAATAAAATTTTCATCACTCAAAAACAATACAAATTTCCATGACGGCTACAAATGTCACACCCAAAAACACAATCAAAGAATAAAAATGCGTGTAATTTTCACACCATGATTGCACTTTCGAGCTCCTTTACACACTTTGACGTCATCGTTGGCTTTTGTTTGCAAACATTGTCGTTTGCCTTCGTTCTCATGCCCAAGTTGCTCTAAATTAAGGGGGAGGCTGCAGATTTGCGATAGACGTCATTTGAGGCTTACTTTTTTGATAATGTGATGGATTCACCTTACAGTGTCATACAATTTAAATCTTAATTAAATAATTCTAAAATTATTTTGTATGCAAATTTATTAATTCAAGATTGAATTCAAAGTTTTTATTAGGAATAATTGTATTCAAATTTTTTTTATAAAATAAATGTTAAAAATATAAGACGAAATGATTTTTTAGCAATCAGATTTTGAAAAAAAAAAGAAAAATAAATAGAAATTGATTAAAAATAATCATATAAAATTCTAGAACTTAGAACTTAGTTAAATCTGAAAGAATTTCACTAAACTTTTGTTTTTCCTACTTCTTTCAACAAAACAAAGCAGATAACATCACGACATCAAATTCACCCAACTGGTCAGCTCGTCACGATTTCCACCTCCACGAAATAAAAAAAAAACCTCGCAAATTTTGGTTATGTTTTGAAGGTTGCAGCCGTTGCCGTTGCCGTTTGGCGCCCCAACATAGTTGCTTCTTCTTCTCAATTTAATTCACCTATCGCTCTTCTATGCTGAAGACGTCGCGGTTTTTTGGCGGGTTTCATCTGTCCAATATCGGACCGCGATCGCCAGTTCCGACTGACAAGTCGAAGAGCGCGCGCGCGCCGATTTTTTTTTAGTAACGGTTAGTTGGTCGGTATCTTAGTTGTTGGGTGTTGATAATACATTGAGATCGATTAGTGAAGTGCTAATTGAAATCTCCAGTGAAGTGAGCTGAGAAGAGTTTTACATGCATCAAGAATTGAGGTTATGCAACGTGGGTGACATGTGACATTGTGATTTGTTCTAAACGGAAAATCTTAAAAAGTGATCAGAAAATCCCAAATATGAAATCGCTAGTGAGTGTCGACCTGCTGGATGTCCACCTGGTGGCAGCGAAGATCGCAAATCTGCTCAGCGTGCTGTCGCCGGTCACTACGATCATTCTGGTGATGATCGTTGGAGCGTATGTCACCTACCGGAAGCGACAAGCAAAGCTGGAGTACCACATCAACAAGCTGCCGGGACCTTACAGTCTGCCACTGATTGGGAACGGACTGCAGGTCAGCCTGGGCAGCAAGGATGGTGAGTGGAATGTGGGGAAATCAGTTTATTTCTGCGATTAGAAATGTTTTTTTATTTGTGCGACATTAAAATACAGAGCGGATTCGTTAATTCGAATTTCGCTACTTCAAATGTCCGCTAATTCTAATGCTCGCTAATTCGAACGTATTCGAATTAAAAAGCACTCAACCGTCAAAACAAGTTGTCAAACTGATGTTAAAGTTTCAACCCCATGGTTCGTCAATTTCCGAACACGTAGTTTCAAGCATTTGACAGCTGTCGGTCGTTCCAATTAGCGAAATCGGATTCGCTTATTCGAATGCAGTTCCATTCGAATTAGCGAACTCGCTCTGTATGTTCAAAATATTGTTCTTAAAAATAAAATTATTAAATCAAAATCACTTTAAAAAGAAATTGTGACTTTATTCAAATAAGCTACTCTTCAAATATTTGAAAAAAAATCAATTTATGAAATTTGAGTTTCAGAAAAATAGTGCGTTTTGGAGTCTTCGGAAGACTTTTTGCAAATGGAAAAAATTAGGGTGATTCGTTAAAACTATCATTTTAGAAATATTTTACGAGACTGAAAAAATGTGTTCGGAGCCCTTTGAGAGTTTTGAATACATGCGCTTATAGTTTCCAAAAAAAAAATAGTATGAATAGTTAGATTTTCTGCAACACCCTAATCGTGAATATTGATTCAATTTAATTCATTCAATGTAAGAATTAAATAAACCCTATTTTTTAATTTTTTAATAAGTTTTTATTTCGATTTATTTTAATTTTAACTGAGCATTTTAATATTCGAAAATCTGTACCTTGAGAAAAGAATTTGTAGGTTATGTTTAACGTTGAGTGTTCAGTAAACCGTAATTTATTATTTTCGAGTTTATGTACATAGTACTTTTAAGGCGACTAAAAATCCTTTTTTTACATATGTTGGTATAAAACTAGGTACCGGCGTCATGGGTTTTAGAAAAAAGGTGATTCTAGAGAATAAAACCCGTAAAATATTGTCAAGCAAATTATCAAAAATCATTTTTTTTAAACGCTTTGTTTTATGTTGTTTTAGAATGTTGTATGCTTTTGATTTTTTTTCGAAAAATATTCAGTTTTTGCAATTTGTAAATATCCCCTGCAAAAAATATTTCCGGAACGCTGAGACAATAGTCTTTTTTTAACGTTGCACAGTGATCCAGGTCGCAAAATTAAGTAGAAAATTGATTTTCCGAAAAATGGTGAAGTTTTGGAGCATTGTTGTCTTCAGAAGTGTTGTTGCAAATGGTAACAGGCAACTTTTGGTTTAGTTGAAAATTAAGGTGGTTTACGATAAGGGTGATTTTGAAATTTTTGGGATTTTTTTGTCTTTTCTAATCTAAATCTAATCTAATCTAATCGAACACAAGCGCAGCCAGTCCGAAGAAAGCATCCTGGAAGAACTTGTGGTAAGATTACGCCTCAAGTCCTTTCTTGTCAATATTAATGATTACAGTACATCCGAGTTACCCCGAAAATGTATAGCAAAAATTAAAGCGGCCAGGCCTACTGCGTTGCATTAACCGCAGAGACAGATTATGTGAACGGATCACATTTCACAGAATCATCAGGGGAGGAAGGATGCGTGGACATACCGTACCAAACGCTCCGTATCAGTTGTGGTGTGGTGTGTAAATTTGGCAGATAATAATATTTAGGGGCGGGGGGGAGGGGTAGGAAATGAGGATAGGAGAAAGGGAAGGTGGGAAAGGGATAATATGGATATATCATTTGATCAACAGAATATAATATTAAATAAGGAAAAAAAATCATCTATCAAATAATGATAGATAAAATGGATCGATCTCACCAAAACAAGATTCAACAACTCCAGCAGGATTTGAACTTATCATCAAATGCCACTTGAATCGTAGTTCTTCTAAGATTCTGGACTTGAACAGGACTACAGTAAAGTAGCGGGCAGCAACAATAAAGGTTTCAGTTCTTCCAGCAGCAATCCTGGTACTGCTCGACCGGCAGCAAAGGCATAAGACGCCGCAAGTTGGTACTGATCACGACACGATGCATTTAGTCTGCTACTGCTGGCCGGATTGGTAGATTGGGATAGGAGCATGCTGACCACTTCATAAAGTGCTCCAGCTGTTACTGATCCTGCCTTTTTGTTCGTGTAATCGTCACCCCCATGATTTGGGATTTTTTTGTCTTTTAAAAAGTTTTTGGACTTGCCAATCCAAGCAACTTTGTCGAAGACACCCAAATTTTATCTTGCAATCTACGCCTTCTACGACCAAATTTAGAGAAAGCATCTGAGCAAACCTTAAAAAAATCAGTTTTTGAACGCAGCAATTCAGGGTTAAGTTTTGAGGAAAGTGACCATTTTTGGTCATATTTTTTGACACTTATTAGCTCAATTCTGAGGGCAGATTCAGATTCAGCGGGCAATTTACATAGGAAAACATGTAGTTGGACACTTTTAGAATTTCGTTAGGGTGGTACCAAAAACTTGTCCCTTGAAAATTAGACTTTTTCAAATGAAAATATCTCGAGTTTAAAGAAAAATACTCCTGAGATTTTTTCAGCATTTGTAGTGCTAAATCTCCTCTTTCGAATGCAACCTGGCGCTTTAGTCTGCGCTTTTTCGGGATATTTAAATTTTAAATTTGCATCTTTTTAACCTTTAAATGGCTGTTACTTTTGGCCCTTAAGTCCAAATTGGCTTTTCAAAAAATGAAATGTTGGTTTTTTAGAGCTCTTAAAGTGCCCTCAACATCACTTTTCTCTAAAACTTAACCTAGAATTGCTACGTTGAAAAAAACGTATTTTTGAGGGTTTGCTCAGATGCTTTATCTAAATTAGATCGTTGAAGGCGTAGATAGCGAGAAGCGAGATAAATGTTTGGTGTATTGGACAAAGTTGTTTGGATTGGCATGCCCAATAACTTTCTAGAAGACTAAAAGAATACCAAATATATTCCTGAAAGTTAGATTTTCTAAATCACCTAATCATGAACCATCCTAATTTTCAACCAAACCAAAAGTTGGTAACGCCATTTGCAACAACTCTCCAGAAGACTTCAAAATTTCACCAATTTTCCACTTAATTTTGCGATTGTTGATTGGACTAGTATTATACTGGCTTGGATTTAGTGAAAAATGAGTGTTTCTCAGTGTCATTTAACTATGGCTCACTTTGAACTTGCGATATCTCGAAATTTCAATGTCAAAATATGAACGAACGATTTTGAATTTGAATTTGAATTTATTTTCTTTTTTTAAGGCAGGAAAAGCCACCAAAGCAGTGGCACCAAAAACCTACTTCTTTTTGTAAACACATAATACAAAACATAAATACATGAGTAACAAAATACAAATAACACGGCTGGACCCAGAGCTCCATCTTCGCGAGGAGCTCGGTTGGCTCAATGTCAAAATATGAAAATTTTGTGAAATTTTCTGTTGACAAAATATAAATTTCAAAAACAAGTTTAACCTTTTGGAAAAGACTTAAAACTTGGCTTGATTTTGAAGTATCGAAATTATTTTTTGGAAAAGATCAAACAAATTTACAAAAGTTTCTTCTCATAACCCTGAAAATTGAACAATTATAATTTTTCAATTCCAAAATTTCCAAAACTTCTCGATTTAAAAAATGAGGTCTAAAATAAACGAGAAAAATATGTTTTCAAAAATTTAAGCTTATCGTATCTCAGGACAAAACAGTCTGATCGACGTCAAAAAATTAAAATTATTGGAAATTTATTTACATTTAAAAAAAATCTCAGATTGAATTTTTTTTTCTCAAATTGTAACAATATACATTTCTCAAAATAAATACCCAAAATGCATATAACTTGCAATCAATGCGCTTAATCAAAAAATCATTTATATGGCATTGAACATAATTTTTAAATTTTGTCAAATATATTCGATTTTTTTCCAAAACTTATTTATTTTTTCTAAAAAGCAAATTTTTAGATAGTATACATTTTATGAAAAAAGAATTTACTGTCAAAAAAATTCCAAACAAATTCGAAAATTTAAAAACGTTTTTCTGGAATTCAACTTTTGGTGGTAAAAAGATAGATAAAAATCAGGATTATTTTTCGACACAAAATTGGTCAGAAAATCCCTCCTCAAGATAAAGAAATTCTAATATTCGCTCGTCGATTGGTACTTTTGATTCGAATTGTAGAGTTTTTTTTTAATAGGACCTTTAAAAAACCTGGTTTGTACCAGTTTTGTTGAAATTTGGCGGAGCTACAACAGTCGTCAGATGAATTTTATTCTAATGTTGCAAGTTCTTGGCGGCCACAGTGACCACATTTTGTTTTCCAGGGTTTCGGAAGAAGGATATCCTAGGCTTTCCTTTGAGATCAAAGAACGAGATTTGGTCAGAAACTGAATTTTACCTTTGAAGAAACTTTTCATTGGGATTGTCATTGGTTCTTGTTATTTAATATGTTTATTTATGCTTTAAATCTAATGTCAGATAATATCAAGGCTCTTGTCACATCTAAGGGGTTTATAAAACATTAACTAATTTGAATTTTGTTTTCAAAAAGACTTAAAATACCCCAATACCGTAAAAAGGCGTAACATTGAATCTTTATTTCTTTTTTTTTTCAATTTAATTTTATAAAACTTTACTCATTTTTATCACATCTTCTTTCAGGTCTTTTCAAAAGTTAGTTATTCTCTAGCGGGCACGACCTTTGTTCAGGAAGTCGTCTCGAAATTTATGGAAGACAGTGATTAAAAAAAAGTTAAAAATAGATTCACACTCAGATTTCTACCGATAAAATTAACACTCAGCAATAAAACATCCAAGAAGGCTATTGCTTCAATTTTGAAACGCGTGCTCAAAATCACATTCTTTTTTGAGACATGACCTACCACACTAGTCTACAGGATATTGACAAGGATTGGCGGCTCATTTTTCACTGCAAATTGTAAATTTCGAATACAATCTGCAAGGCCAGCTTCTGTCTATTTGTCCACGCACTACACTAAAATGCCTGTTATCTCGCAAAAAAATATCATCCTTGCCCGTTTGATTTCTGTGATTTAGTCGGATGGCTTTTAAAACAATTCATTCATTTTTTTTTTGACAGATTTCCTCGACCGCGTGGTAAGCGCCCAGAAGATGTACGGCCGCCGGATCGGGCTCAGCCGGGCGTGGAACGGCCCCTTTCCGTACGTGCTGATCTCCAAAGCGAGCGCCGCCGAGGTGAGTGACCCTATTGGGAAAGATGCGCTGAATAAATTTGAAGCAAAGATTAAATCGGTGCGAAAAGAGTTAAAAAATGTCGAGCATGAAAGTGCAAAATTGAGACGCTAGATAAAAGAGTTGATAGCGTCAAAGTTTTGGATTTTTTTGAATTTTATTGAAGAATTGTAGAATGCTATTGCTAAATCAAGTTTTTGAACATAACCTCAATCAATTAAATACGCAACAAAGCAACCCATACGGCCCCTTACCCGAAACCTTTTATTTTGTTTTGGTCAAGTTTTTGTTTCTTTTTTTCCTCCCCGAAAACCGGTCCACCGCACGCACGCACAGATGTCAACGAATCCGGAGAGGAAAACAACAACAAAAAACGTTACTTAATCCACCTTTAGGTGGTTGGTGCCTTCCTCACATTCATAAAGTCAATACATTCAGTAAAAATAGCAACATTCCCTTAACATGTTTAACAAATCAACTTTATTACTAATTTCTTTTGATAGGGTTCGCAGACCTTTAATTTTTCTGGCTCATCGGCAAAAAAAACCTATCCAACGATAGTTCGCATGGAAGATTGAGACAATATTTTTATCACAATATCTGAAATCCGACCTCTAAAAAGTGTATAAATAACACTTAAGTGCTAATAACTTTTGAAAGGGTTGTCAGATCCTCGATGTATTAGGCTCATTTGAAAGGTCTTTCGATTGTCTAACTAACGACAGGTCGCATGATGGACCCGGACATCATTTTTACTAAAATATCTGAGATCCGTCCTCAAAAAAGTGTATAAATAACACTTAAGTGCTAATAACTTTTGATAGGGTTATCAGATCTTCAATGTTTTGGGCTCATTGGAAAGGTCTTTTGATTATCTAACTAACGATAGGTCGCATGATGGACCCGGACATCATTTTTACTAAAATATCTGAGATCCGGCCTCCAAAAAGTGTATAAATAACACTTAAGTGCCAATAACTTTTGATAGGGTTGTCAGATCCTTGATGTTTTAGACTCATTTGAAAGGTCTTTCGATTATCTAACTAACGACAGGTCACATGATAGACCCGGACATCATTTTTACTGAAATATCTGAGATCCGGCCTCCAAAAAGTGTATAAATAACAGTTAAGTGATAATAACTTTTTATAGGGTTGTCAGGTCCTTGATGTTTTAGGCTCATTTGAAAGGTCTTTTGATTATCTAACTAACTACTGGTCGCATGATGGACCCGGACATCATTTTTACTAAAATATCTGAGATCCGGCCTCAAAAAAGTGTATAAATAACACTTAAGTGCTAATAACTTTTGATAGGGTTATCAGATCTTCAATGTTTTGGGCTCATTGGAAAGGTCTTTTTAATACCTTTCTGAAAATGTATAACATGATAGGGTTTCTTGCAAAAACCACCCTTTTTACAATCTTCAGGACATACGCCAAAATCGTTTTTTTAGCATAACTTTTGAAGTACTTAACTAAACTTGCTGATTTTAAATAGAGACCTATGGGACCCCAAGACGGATCGAATGAGACTAATAGGGTCAAAATCCGTTTATCCAGTCCGGAGATAATCGAGTGACAATTTTTTTGTCCACCCACCTACACACATCCACACAGACATTTGCTCAGAACATGATTCTGAGTCGATAGGTATACGTGAAGGTGGGTCTACAAGGTCGAATTAAGAAGTTCATTTTCCGAGTGATTTTATAGCCTTTCCTCAGTAAGGTGAGGAAGGCAAAACGTTACTTGATCCACCTTAAGGTGGTTGGTGCCTTCCTCGCATTCATGTTGTATTTTAGGTTGTGTTTATAAATTAATTCCTGTCTCGGTGGAGTCGCTGGTGGGCAGTTGGACTAACAATCCAAAGGTCGTCAGTTCGAATCCCGGGGTGGATGGAAGCTAGGGTGCAAAAAGAGGTTTGCAATTGCCTCAACAATCAAGCCTTCGGACACCTAGCTTCGAGTAGGAATCTCGCAATCGAGAACGCCAAGGCAATGCTGTAGAGTGAATAATTTGATTACAAATTAATTTAAGAGTTTTATTTATTTATTTTTTTTATTTGATTATTTATAATTATTGATTTTATCAGAACTGCAATTTTCAATTCTTTTTTTACCAACTCTCCAATATAAAGGAGAAAAGGGGGGGCTTTAATTGAATTTAAAAGTGCTAATATGCCAACATTAGGTGCACGATAGAATTGCATGCTGTCCCCCTAGTCTTAGTAAACAATGTCTCATGAGTTGTATATTTCAGTAAAAAGTTCGTGTAAATCTTTGTCGAGACAAAATGATGTATTCAGCAACATAATTAATACAGACTTTTTCCAGAAGAGACGCAGACACTGCTTAAGCAATGTGGCAACCGGGCGATACGCATGCTGCGCGACTCTCGCGCGTAAGCAAAAAGACCCGGCCTTTGAGGTTATGCAAAAATCACCCTTTTTTGTAGCTACAAAAAAACTTTTTCTTGGCATAACTTTAAAAGTACTTCACTAAACAGAATAAAATTTAATAGGGTCTTAGGGGACCCCAAAACGAACAGAATAAGGCGGATCCGGCCAAAATCGGTTCAGCCAGTTTTGAGATAATCGTGTGGAAATAAAATCATGTCTACACACATCCCCACAGACATTTGTTCAGAATTTGATTCTGAGTCGATAGGTATACGTGAAGGTATATCTAGGAGTCGTATTTAAGAAGTTCATTTTTCGAGTGATTTTATAGCCTTGCCTCAGTGAGGTGAGGAAGGCAAAAAGCATCCAAAAACATGCACGCAACCTTGACAATGCATCTCCGTCGATGTAACTCCGCCGCCGGGCCCAACGCCATCCATGCTGGATGACGTATCGGCGATTTTACCGTTTCCTTTACCCGATCGCTCGAGTTTTGGGCCTACTGCGATGCAGATCGTAGGACGGTTTTGATATGTTCAATGGTCCTATTTTGGACCTATCTGTCAAATGTTTGTGTTTGTTTTTCGGACAGAAGGTCTGATTTAGTTATCAGAAGCACATTTTACCTAAGTAGGTCAAGTTTTGATCGAATATCGCCAATTTTTGATTAAGCAACCTAAATAGCACGTGCGTCATTGTTGAGATTTAGTTGACATCTCGTGATAGCGTGATCAGTCCAATTAAAAAGGTCCCACTGATTGACAAACAAACAGTTGGACCATTCTACTAAAAACGGCCAGTTTAAAGTTCACCGGGAGATAACCGGCCACGAATGACGTAACAAAAACTCATAAAATTTGGCTTTTTGGACAGAATGTCACCACCAAACCAGTCTATGGGAAGGCACGTGTTTTGAGATGGGCTGATCAAGGTGAGGTTTTATGGGATTTTGTCGAAAATGTGCTGTGTCATTGTTGACAAACTTGTATTCAGATGCTACTCCTAGCTTATAAAGAGTTGCTTTCCAAAATTGCTAAAAAAAATGCTGAATGACCTAATGACCTAACGCCTAAATCTCTCCATTTTCTAGCCCATCCTGAGCAACCCTCGGCAGGTGGAGAAGAGCGCCGACTACGACTTCCTGAAGCCCTGGCTCGGCAATGGGCTGCTCACGTCTCCGGCCAGCATTTGGCACCCGCGACGTAAAACGCTCACGCCGGCGTTCCACTTTAAGATCCTGTCCGATTTCATCCCCATCTTCCACCGGAACGCGCTGATACTGGCCGAGAAGCTGGAGGAACAGCTTGGAAACCGGACCGGTTTCGACGTGGTCCCGTTGACCACGCTGTGCGCGCTGGACGTCTTTTGTGGTACTGATTACCTCAACTTGTATGGTAATGACCATAAAACTAACGGTTTGATCCCTTTTCAGAAACCGCCATGGGAATCCCCGTCAACGCCCAGCGCAACTCCGACTCGGAATACGTTCGAGCCCACCAGCTGTAAAACCCTCTGATCTCAAGCTCCCGATCACTGATCACTACACAATCTCTTCCTTTTGCAGGATCGGCAAGATCATCCGCAACCGCGTCCAAAAGTTCTGGCTCCAGCCGGACGCGATCTTCAAGCTGACCGACGAGTACCGCAAGCACCAGGAGTGTCTCCAAGTTCTGCACTCCTTCTCCGATCGCGTCATCCGCGATCGCCACGAATCCCTTCTCAAACGCCGTCAAACCACCGATCTCAACAACAACAACGCCGACGACGATCAACCCTTCCGCCGGAAGCAGCTGGCCTTCCTCGATCTGCTGATCGAGGGATCGCTCGATGGCAACGGGCTAACCCTGCTGGACGTCCGCGAGGAGGTGGACACGTTCGTGATCGGCGGCCACGACACGACGGCCGCGGCGATGGCCTGGCTGCTGCTCCTACTCGGAACCGACCAGACGATCCAGGATCGCTGCTTCGCCGAGATCGACCAGATCATGGGCGGCAATCGCGATCGGATGCCAACCTTGCACGAACTCAACGAGATGAAGTATCTGGAGCTGTGCCTTAAGGAAACGCTCCGACTGTACCCGAGTATCCCGATGATCGCGAGGAAGCTCGCGGAGGACGTCAAGATCCACAACCAGTACACGATCCCCGCGGGGACGAACGTTATGATCGTGGTCTACCAGCTGCACCGCGATCCCGCGGTCTTCCCCAACCCGGACAAGTTTAATCCGGATAACTTTCTGCCGGAGAACTCGGCCGGACGGCATCCGTACGCGTACATTCCGTTCAGTGCCGGTGCGAGAAACTGTATTGGGCAGAAGTTTGCGGTGTTGGAGGAGAAGACGGTGCTGTCGACTATTTTGAGGAAGTTTCGGATTGAGGCGATCGAGCGACGGGAGGATGTGAGCTTGCTGGGGGATTTGGTGCTGAGGCCACGGGATGGGTTGAGGATAAGGGTTAGTCGGAGGCTGTAGCGATAAGGTAAGTTTTATCTAGAAGATAAGTTTGATCGATGGGGGTCATTTGGAGATCATGAGAGTAAGACTTTTACAGGGTATCGAACATAATCAGATAGCGAATTGTGGCGTTTCTTTGTGGAAGAAAAGCAACACCAATGAAGTAAAGCAATTCTTAAAAGAGCAAAAGCATGTATTTCCATCGAGCACCTAATCTTGGCATATCCGCACTTAACTTGACAAACGTACGAAAATTTCCTCTATTCTAAAATAATAGTGAAAAAAATATTTTTCTACAAGCGGTAACATAACCAAACTTTTCGGCACCCTCAGCAAACATCAAATCAGTACAAATTACTGCCGGATCTTCTTCCGGATCTTTTCCGGAAAAGATTCGGCAGCAATTTTGTATGGTTTGACGTTTACTGAGGGTTCACAAAAAAGGTAAACAAATCACTTCGTGCATCAGCTAAGAGAGCGTTCTTTTATTACGCTACGCAAAAAATTGGATTTTGGCCCATTTACATTGTTTTGCTTGAGTCATTGGTTTATCCAGGTTTTTAAGCAAAGATGGCGTTCGAATGGTGAACGCCCGAAATGTCAAAATCGCGCAGTAGCACCAACATTATAAAAAAATGTGACTGTCATGCCATGGCACACTTTTTCCGTAATGTTGGTACCACTGCATGATTTTGACATTTCGGGCGTTCACCATTCAAACGCCATCTTCGCTTAAAAACCTCGATAGCCTAGTTGGCGTCCCCTTCATCAAATAACAGTTACTCATGGTCAAGATGGTCAACATGAACAAAGTTGTCAAATCCACAAAAAAATGCCAGCTGTCAAATGCTAAAATAGACGAACATCTTGAAAAGTAGCAAAGATCAATACATTAATCTTCAAAAAGTTCATTAAATGTCAAATTTTGACTGTTCTAAAAACGATAATAAAAAAATAAAAATAACTTTAGAATCGTAATATCTGTGGCAATATTTGAAAAGGGTGCAAAGCGTTTTGACAGTTGGAACGTATCCAGGTTTTTAAGCGAAGATGGCGTTCGAATGCTGAACGTCCGAAATGTCAAAATCACGCAGTGGTACCAATATTCCGAAAAAAAGTGTGCCATGGCATGACAGCCGCATTTGTTTTCTAATGTTGGTGCTACTGCGCGATTATGACATTTCGGATGTTCACCATTCGAACGCCATCTTCGCTTAAAAACCTGGATTGCTCTAGAAATAACACCAAGTCCCTGTATGTACATTATGTAAACAAACATCAAAAAAAAAATACTACAAAGCAAAGTAAACTAGATCGGGCTATTTTGAGTGAATTTTACTCAGAATTCAACAAAAATTGATTTAAATTCACCCAGACCTGAGTGAAATTTACATACATCTGATAGATGCCCTAATTACTCATTTCTCAGTAGGTTCGGGTTTCACAAAAATGGAGTGATTCGAAATGAGAGTGTTACTGCTGTATTGCTCCTTTCAAAAGATACAGCTTTCTCAAACCAATTTTAAGATGCAAAAAATACGGTAACAGTTTTATGAAAATTTTGAACATTTAAAAAAGGAGTTAATAATTTCAGCTAACATTTTACGCTAAACTTAAACGATGCTTGCGTGTATGTTTTTTTTGTGTAGAACTTGCATCAACTTGTTAACATGACATTTATAACATTGCACAGTGGTCCAGGTCGCAAAATTAAATGGAAAATGGATTTTCCGAAAAATGGTGTCGCTTAGAGCTTTGGTGTCTTCAGAAGAGTTGTTGCAAATGGAAAGGGGCAACTTTTGATTTGGTTGAAAATTAGGGGTGTTCACGATTAGGGTGATTTTGAAAATCTAACTTTTCAGGAATATTTTTGGGATTTTTTTCGTCTTCTAGAAAGCTGTTGGGCTTGCCAATTCAAGCAACTTTGTCGAAGACACCAACATTTTATCTCGTAATCTACGCCTTCTACGACCAAATTTGTAGAAAGCATCTGAGCAAACCAGTTTTTTGAACGTGGCAATTCAGGGTCAAGTTTTAGAGAAATGTGATGTTCGGGGCACTTTTAGAACTCTAAAAATGAACATTTTTTTTATTTGACATGTCAATTTGGACCTAAGGGTCAAAGTTACAGCCATTTTAAGGAAAAAAGATGCAAATTTAAAACTTAAATATCTCGAAAAGGCGCATGCCAAATTTTAAACACCAAGTTGCATTTGAAAAAGGGAAATCCAGCACTGCAAACGCTGAAAAAATCTCAGGGGTGTTTTTCATTTAACTCGAGATATCTTCATTTAAAAAAGTCTAATTTTCAAGGGGAAACCATATGGGACCAACCTAACAAAATTCGAAAATTGTCCAAAAAAAGAGCGAGCCACTCAAAGAGCCGGTTCACTAAAAAGAGCGAACGAACCATGGCTCTCAAAAAAAGAGCCACGGTTCTTTTTTGAACTCCGTCTTTTGAAAAAAAAAAAAAAAAAAACCCCATTCCAAGATGGATTAATTTTTAAACTTGTTATAAATATAATTTATTGAATTTCGAACAAATTGTAGCATAAAATTTGTTTTTAGAATTGATATATAAAATAATTGCTGATAAAAATTAATCCCAATATAGCTATGCCGCCAAAAACCACTTAAAAGTTTTCAAACTCATTTTCAGTTGCCTTCTTTTCTTCCAAAAGTAAATGATTTTCTAAACAAAATAAAAAAACTTTGCATTTTACAGCTGATCGTACATTAATGTATATCCGAAAAAAAATTGAGCATTTAAAATTGCTTAGCTTGTAAAATATTACCTAAAATCTACTAAATAGCTGAGAGACTATGAAAAAAAATAGATTATCTTGCCCAATTTAACTTCAGCGTTTATAGACTTTATCGATTAAATCAGAATGTAGAAAAGAATTCACAGAATTTGTTTTCCATATAAAATGTCAGCATTAGACCAACTTTAGCAAACATAAACGCAATTTTAAGATTAATGGCAATTTCTCCAAAATCCTAGATTTAAGTTTTGATGCCATTCAATTTTAAAATTTTCAATTTCAAATTTTCGACGTTTAGCTTCGAGTAGAAATCTTGACATAGAGACCACCAAGTTCTATGATTTCAAGGACATCTTCTTGGTTTTAGATGTTTTTTCAAGTGATTTATAAAAGTCCAATGTAAAATAACTTTGAAAACCACACCATTCTTAAAAATAACCTTTTTATCAACATTTTGAAAAAGAGCGAAAGATCCGTTCAAAAGAGCGGCTCTTTTTAAAGAGCGAACGAAAATGAACGGCTCCTAAAAAAGAGCGATTTTGCCCACCTCTAGTCCAAATATATGTTTTTCCTCGTAATTTTGCCCGCTGAATCTGAATCTGCCCTCAGAATTGAGCCAAATTGTCAACAAATCGATTTTTGGTCATATTTAGGGTTTAAATGATAATTTTACATAAAATTTGCATTGGTTTAGTAAAAAAATAACCAGAGCATTTTTTTTTTCGAAAACTTTACTATATTCTAATAGTTATTTGATAGAACCTTTTCTCGGAAAGTTTGAATAAAATTTAATTTATTTATTTTTTGTATCGCTTAAGCGATTACTTGCATTCCAATACGATGTCTGTTTTTTTTATCAGATTATTTTTTTTTTGTATATAAAATAAATGGTAAATAGAAAAAAAAATATAAAAGATACTTGAATTTATTTATGAAACAATTCGAATTGTTAAAAGGCATACTTCTCATATTTATGGTTGTCTAAGAATTTGGTTTTATTTCCATAAATTTCGTCTATTTTTACTATCAAAAACAACTTTTTTGCAAAACTTTTAAAAAAACGTACCATGAAATTTGTGCACAAATTTGTTCGTGGTTCCCAATATCCCTTGATCCCTTTTTCACGATCTCAAGAACACATTTTCTCCGTGCAACATCTAATTTACAAAAAAAATAACTTATCTCTGTTCCTCAAATGACCTCCAACGATCAACACCCATAATTTTTAAACCAAATGAACCTCGAAGAATCTATATAGCATAACGAATCTCCTAAGTACCTGTCCTGTTCCAAACCCAATCGAGCAACAATCTTCATCTTCTCTGTCAACAAAAAGAAAGCATCGTCCCAAGTACAATTAAACATTAAAAGCACTTGCCAGCTGCACCTCCACAACAACAACAACGATCGATAAAACGCGATGAAAAATGCACCTTTAATTGTTTCATTAAATTGCAAACCGACCGCCTGAGAGAGGTGTGCTTGTGATTTACGCCCTTGAAACAAAGACAATTCATAAAACTCTGCACAAATTCTGTAACGCGAACCCGCCGCCATTCACCCGTGGCTGGGATTAACCCTCAGCTGTCGCATGCGAAACGAAACTATTGGCACTACGCCCCCCGGGGCATGGCCTTCCTCTAACGTGGGATTTCTGCTCCAGCGCCTCTGACGAGACAGGAGAAACCGGGACCGACGTTTTACTTCACCATCCGATAGAAGCTCAGTGGATAAGGCGGGAATCGAACCCGCGTCTCATAGCATCATCGGGATCGGCAGCCGAAGCCGCTACCCCTGCGCCACGAGACCCACCCCAGCTGTCGCATGCGTTTTATTTAGAATTATGTCACCTATTTAGGACTAGTTAATACGAAATTAATGAATTTAACAAAGTATTCAAGAGATGTGTTTTTCCTAAGAAAATTTGAGAAAATCACAGGAGAAGGTTAAAACTGACAAAAATCAAACAAAAACAACCTCGTCAAAGGGATCCACAAACTAACCAAAGTTACACACATAAACGCCGAATGGACATTTCCTTATGACCAGAAGTGCAGACTGCACAGAATTGCATTGCACTGCGCGGCACAATATAAACCCTTGTATCGATTGCATCCCGCGCGCGGCAATTGACTTGAGGAGAGACTCCCGATATTAAATAATTTTATTTGCCTCTTTTTTTACAGCTTGAAGTTCTTACTGGCACTGGTATGTATGCTTGTTTTGGTTCTTTTTTCCCCTGGCTCTTGTCTTAATCAATTGATATGTGTGTGATTATTCTTGATGAAGATGAACCAAACAGACGGAGATAGATGATTTGTGGTCCAGAATAAGTTGTAGGGATGTTCGAAAAATTTAGAATGAAAATATAAAATATATATTTTTTGCAATTACCATTAAAAATAATCCACGAATTTCTCAATGCAATATCACAATCAGGCCTGCAAAAAGTTTCCAACCCAGCGTACACATGAAGCAAACCAAAATGTCTGTTCACTGCTAGCATGTGACTGCAAGCCTACTGTGTCTATTCAACCACTGCCGCCTGACTCGTGCCGGTCGGCTGCTGGGGAATGAGAGACGTGAAAAAATTAGCTACACTCACTCAATTCGTGTCATATGACGGACTCGTAAAATCCTCTTTAAACACTATTTTGACTATTTTCAAACAATTGAATGATGGTAGACTCTGCAAAACACTTAAAACAACCATAACTTCTGTTCATAACTACATTTCCACGCATAAATACGAACTTTTTGTGTAAAACTTGTTTCTTTATGTGTGTGCGTGCAACGTCGAATGAGCGTTGGTCGACTACTGCCTCGCATTGCAGCTGCTCAATGAGCTAGGGCACTCACGACTGCGCCGGGTTTGTTTATGTCACGGTTTTGCGGTTCAGTGAATGGATCTCAAAAATTCGTGTCAGAGTCGCCGATTTTTGCGTCAAGACCCCTGACATTTTCAGCTCTGATCACAATATCACTTGAATTCAACTTAAAATCGTCTTGTAATGTCTGTTTAATCTCAGTTCACAATCGATTTATAAAATTGTGAAAAAATAGTACCGTCCTCTAGGGCGAAACAGGACACATTATGCGAATTGGGACAGCGTTTCATACCATGGTTTTTGCACTTTATTAATATATTTTTGATTCATTTCGGATCGATTAAGGTTGAATGCTCTCCTTATGCCCAAAGAAGAAATTTTTTGCACCATCAGTTTGACCATACATTTGTTTTACAAATTTGGCAGCTGTCCATACAAAAATGGTATGTAAAAATTTGAAAATCTGTATTTTTCGAATAAATTTAATGACCAGTGTCATCAGCAACGTTTTAGGTATGGATGAGGACTACACAACAAAAAAATGATACACGGATTGTTTTTTGGCTGATTTTTAAAATTACTTTTTGTCACTAAAAATTGATTTCCAAAAAAAAACACTATTTTTGCTTGTTTGTATTATTTGCAATGCTATAGGGGACATAAAATTCCACCTTTTCAGAAAATTCCAGACCACAAGTTGTGTTTTTTTTTAAGATATTATCTATCTCTATATATATAAAAAATTTCGACGGTTTTGTTCGAACGCGAATCAGTTCAATACGGAGCGTCGGATCAAGGTGCTTTTTGATGCGTTGGGTTCGTATAAGCCCAAGGAAGGTTCTTACGCCAAAAAGTTACAACTTTGGCCACTCTGGAACCGATTCCGGAGCATCGGCAAATTGTATGGAGAAAGTTACGTAAAAACATATTTTGATCACAGCAGGCTGAATAGACAAAAAATCAAAAACGTCAACAAAAGAAAAAAAGGCAGAACGAAGCTTGTTGGGTAAGGCTTGTTATTTATTTAAAAAAATGAAAGAGGTTAAACATCTTGTAAAACATTTTTTAATGTAAAAAAATGCCATAAAAAGAACTGAAGTGAAATTTGGGTGTAGTGCACCGATTTCAAGTTCAAGCAATTTTTAGATAACAGTTTTGAAAAAAAAGTCGCAGTTTTTCCATTTATTAAAAAAACGCTAATATTTTCACATTCTTAAATAAATTTAAAGGCTGAGAAAATTCCCTAAATTAAGTTGTTTTTATAAGGCTTTTGGCTGCTGAAATATTTTTAATTCAGATTTTCTCTCTTTGTCATAAGGCTTCATCAGGGGTGACATTGTGTCATACAAATTTCAGCAACCTCACCCTCCAGACCCAATGTTACCCTTGTTGACGGTATTGTCAATTTTATTTCAAGTTCCAACCCCCCCCCCCCCCCCCCCCCCCCCCGCAACCCACCAGGAAAAAATATACAGCAATAAATTGAAATTTACATTACCATAAGTTGTACAGTCGGTTTTAAGAGTACACAACTATTTGAATACATTAAAAAGCGAATAATTCTGCATTTTGGGACCACAGATCGGAAAAGACAAGATAGCTAGGGAAAAAATATTTTCTTGTAATCATAAATATATTGATAAGGCATATAATGCGGTGCCAAGCATTTTTTGATATTTTTAGACTTATTTTTTCAAAAATTTGTCTTGAATTTTAAAATGTAGTTTTTTTACTTTTATTTTCATTGGAACTTTGACTTATTTTTTGCGCCTAAATTTTTTCGAGGGCGTGCGACTTAAGCTTTGAAAATATTTCCAACGACATTGATGTAGGTATTTGGAAAAATTGCAATCATTAATTATTATCAAGATTGTTTGTTTGAAGTTAATATTTTTTTACGAAAATACTCAAAGTTTCACAATTTACAATAATACGTAGCAAAATTTTGTATGCATTTTCGCTTCATTATTATTTTTTGTAATCTTTTATAAAAATTATAAAATACCATTTTTTTTGCAAAACTACTGAAATTATCATAATTCAAAATATTCAGCATATTCAGTTCATCCAAGTGTTTTTTTTAAATAAAATTCTTATAGTTTCACAAATCACTGCATTTTTTCGAAAATACAAAAAAAACACGAAGCAAAATTTTGCATGTATTTTAACATAATTTAAGTTTTTTTTGTAAAATACTGTAATTTCCACAAAATAACATATTTTTGAAATACTCAATTTTACATTAAAACTTGAGTATTTTAGAAAAAAATACAAATAATTTATACAAAATATCGTAAATTATGAAAATTTAAGTATTTTCGAAAAAATACGGTATTTTGTGAAAATTTTAATGATTTACACAAACTTTTGCATAAAGTAAGAATTCAAATAACATTTTGCTAAGGTTTGTTCCCATATTACGAAACATGAAAATTTGAGTTATTTTCAAATGAAGTACGGTTTGTGAAGAACCTACTTTACAAAATAAAAACCATTTTGCAAATTATGAAAATTTTAGCACTTTCGAAAAATACGATATTTTGTGAAATTTGAGTATTTTCCAAAAAAAAACTGTATTGAAGTTAAAACGAATATAAAATTTTCGCTTCGTTTAATAGCAATATAGCGAATTATGAAAATTATAATGTTGAAAAAACAGATCTCGTTAGTTTTTTTTTTTTGAGTGTTTAAAATATCTAGAGTTTTTTTTAAAGGTCCTATAAACTATTGTGTTTCATATGTATATAGGACCCTTCCAAAAAAAATATAGATATATTCTCAGTGAAGCTTTGAAAATTTAAAATGATTTGGTTGACTGAAGCCAACCGAAATCGTTGAGAATTGCTTAAATAAGAAAAAAAAATCTCTAAAGGCTCCTCAATTTGCCCTCACTTGTCAATTGATGATATCTTGCTAAGCATTGGTCCGATTGCCAATGTCAAAAAAAGTTAGGTAAAAATTTCTAATTCTTTAAAAAATCTATTTTCAGAATTTTAAAATCAGCCTTATTAGGTAGTTGAAATTTTACTTAATTTTGCAAAAATTATTGACATTTTGAGATTTTTGTCGTCATCAAACTTAAAAAATGTGTCCCGATTTTCCCTACATCCCATCACCCTAACACTACTTTAAAAGGGTTTTTTTTCTAGGTTTGAAGCCCGTCTAGAGGCGGGGCTGGATATAAGAAGGTTAGCTTACAAACAAGTTATTCAAAACAAAGAAATCATAAAACGCGATCCTGTTAACTTCCCAAGTCTAAAATGTGACAAAAATTTCGTAATTTCTATCAAATAGACACTGTCTAGCAGACACGCACCTTGACTTCCTTGCCACCTGACACATCAAATCAAATTTGAAAAGAAACCACAGAGTTCGTGTACAGTTTTGATTCTTCAGTTTAGTTCCATATCGGTACCAACGGAAAAACAACAAAATCTGTCAACTAAATTGATCGATTGGATGATCTTCGTTACGACATGAGATGAGTTGGTAAGTATTAAGTTATGGACTGCTTTGAGCTATGTTTAATTTTTGGAATCAATGATTTTTTTACCGTATTTTTCCATATTTTTATTTTTTTCCAAATAAAAAAATGTTTTTCAAAGTTATTTCTCGGAAAATTTAAAATCAAATTTTACTCTTTTCAAATTAAAATATTCAAATACATGTAAGAATTTATTTTATGAAAATATCATGAACACCCCTAAACACCAATCCTCGCATAGAACTTCTGCAACAAAAACAGCCTATGCTGAGGGCATCTTCAGCGGCAATCGTCATTCGTCATTTGGAAGCGTACAAACCACCTCCTCCTCGCGGTTGCGATTAAGTCTCTCTCCCTAGGCGCGCATTTTAAGTTGACACTCGCCTGCTAGTCTAAGCCTCATTAAGCCAACCGCCCAGTCGCCCTTTGGAGGTTCGCGCGTCAACACGTGGTTTTTCGAGCGTGGTCTTTTCACCTTAAAGAAATTGTGACTAAGTTAAATTCCTCGAAATGGACAAACTGGTGCTTCTCACGGTGCTGTCCCAGCTGCTCAGCCTGGTGCGGGAATTTCCGCTGGTGGCCACCGCCGCCTTCGTCGGAGTGTTGTTCTTTTACGTGAAAACCTTTGGCGTGGGACCGCCCGGGAAATCGCTGACCCAGAAGTCGCTCAAAAGTGCCCGCCAGTACATCAACGAGCTGCCCGGACCCGCCTGTCTGCCCCTGCTCGGGAACTCCCTCATGATGGCCACCGATCGGGAAGGTTAGTAGTGGGAAAAACAGTGCAGTGAGGTTGTAAAAAGTGATTTGTTAGTTCAATTTTAACGTATAACGGTTTAGCTTAAGAATTAAACAAGTGTTTGAACTTTTCAAAACAAAATTTTTAAAATTCATAGACTGTTTCCTGTGGGTCTCGTGGCGCAGGGGTAGCGGCTTCGGCTGCCGATCCCGATGATGCTATGAGACGCGGGTTCGATTCCCGCCTTATCCACTGAGCTTCTATCGGATGGTGAAGTAAAACGTCGATCCCGTTTTCTCCTGTCTCGTCAGAGGCGCTGGAGCAGAAATCCCACGTTAGAGGAAGGCCATGCCCCGGGGGGCGTAGTGCCAATAGTTTCGTTTTTTTCGTTTTTAGACTGTTTCCAAATTTTCACACAAAACCAAAATTTTCAAAATCGTCAACGCATGTTAACGTTTTCGTCAGCAAAATTTTCCTCCGTGTACAGTTTGTGTTCAAGAAGCAAAAAGTGATTAAAACAAATTTATTTCAAAATTTAAAATATTGATTTCACAGAATAAACAACATACGCACAAAGTTCAATAAACGCGTTCCTACAATCGTATCAGCGCAAAAGTGACGATTGCCGCCAAAAGTGCTTAGTTGCTGAATTGCTCGTTAGAATCAGATTTCAGCAAACTTAACCCTCAACAATTCAAGTCCAGGAAAAAGAATTACATTTAAAAAACTTTTTGTTTCCGAATAACTTTTTATCATAAAAAGTCAAAATATTTTTGACAGTAAAAATGTATTGAAAAAGAATTGAACCAGAAAAACGTTTATTTGTTTTCTTCTCATTTTATCCAAATTTTGTCAAAATGTTCAAGATGATTGCAAATAAGTAGAACGCATAAATGATCTTGTAAAATTAAAATGTAAATTTTTTAATCTTCACAAAAAAGGTTTAACTTAAAAAGTGCTTTGAAAAGTTAAAAAAGAAACAAACCAAAATGACTCAATTAAGCCAATTTAAAAAGTTAATCAGTTGAAGGTTAACCTGCGTTCTTTTGTTAAAAAGGTGATAACAGCTTATTCAGCAGAACGGCAGCTGCGTTAGGTTGAAGTTTCTCCTGATCGAACCTGACCAAAGTGTTGCTAATTAGTTGATTGTAACAATTTTCGCTCGAAACGTCAAAAAGTTGTTTTAGGAGAAGTTTTCCAAACTTTGTTTAAATTTTCTTCTGGTGAATAATTTTAAATATTAATTTATTTCAACAAATGTCAAATTACTGATTTGAAATCAGTTAAAAAAAAGTCTTAGGTTATGAAACTAAATTTAAGTTCTTCAAAATAGCTTCTTCTTTTTGTTTTTTTTTTAAGGAGAGACATACCATCCTGCATTTTTTTGTGAATCTTTTTGTAACATCTTAGGCTATTTCCTCACAAATTTCAAACGAAACAAATCGTGACCGCCTTAAAATATTACTTTAAAACATAAATCTTATAGAAGTGGCGTTTAATTTTCTTTCAGTGTATTTTTTCAGAAAACCCGTCAAATTTTCTAGAAGTTTGTCTTTGACCACTTCTTGATACGATGCAACGGCTTTGAGATACAGTAATTTTTAAATTACAAAATACAAAAATATTTAAATCACTTACCCATGTCTCAAATGTCATTTTCGAGTGCAATTGGCATCCAGTCCGATGAAAGCAACAGCCTTAAAGAAATAGAAGCACGAACAAAAATGCAAGCTATTTCGCTTTTCTTCACTGAAAGTTGAATTCCTTAAATATATGTTTTATTTAATTTTCAGTTTTTTTATGTTTTAAGAAACCTAAAATAACTTTTTCATGTTCAAGACATTTAAAAGTTGAAATTATAAAAAATGATCTATTTTTAAGAAAAATAAAAATATATCTAGAAGATAGGTACCTTTACAAAAAAAATTATTCGAAAATCTGAGCCTAACATTTTCTAAGAGCTTAAAATTTAATGATTGGCTAGATTGTTCAATTTTGAAATTATTTATTTAATTTTAAAACTCCTAAAACATAAGTTTTTTTGTATTTTCAGAATTTTTTATGTTTTAAGAAACCAAAAACAACTTTTTTATGTTCTAGACAATTTAAAGTTGAAAAAAATGATCCTTCTTAAGAAAAATAAGAAATATTTCATGGAGGAAAGCTGCGGGGACCGTTTCGAACTGTCAAAACGGAACCATTTTAATGTTTGCCAGAAGCAGCAAGTATTGTAATCGATGAAACTTAACCAACTTCTGACGTAGTTATTTGTCTTTCGAAAACTTGAAAAAAAAATGCGCACAACAATTTTTAAAAACAAACTATTTAAGTGCAATGAAAAAGTCACGCTTGTGCTTGAAACACCTTCTACTTTTTTGATGTAAACAAAGTGGGTTCATTCGAAACTCACGTTACGCATTCCCTCTTTTCATCCCCCAGGAGGAAAAGGTACCTTTGCAAAAAATATATTCGAAAATCGGAGCCTGACTTTTCCTAAGAGCTAAAACTTAAATGTTGTCGAATTTTGACATTATTTTTAAGGGAGCGTTTT